>NC_086320.1:26126406-26288906 GCF_036172605.1 Pelobates fuscus
TTGCCCCTCTCAACCATCCGCCACTCCATCTCTCGCCTAGAGCAGTTCCTGCTCATCTACCCACAGTCAGGTGTCTGTCAAGGACATGTTTGAGCGTAAGAAGTCAATGTCACAAAGTCACCTCCTTGCCCGGCATCTGACAGTTGGCTTGTCTGAACTCTTAGCCCGCCAGCTTTTACCATACAAGCTGGTGGAGTCTGAGGCATTCCAAAAATTTGTAGCTATTGGGACACCGCAGTGGAAGGTACCCGGCCGAAATTTCTTTGCACAAAAGGCAATCCCCAACCTGTACTCGATTGTGCAAAAGGAAGTAATGGCATGTCTGGCACACAGTGTTGGGGCAAGGGTCTATCTGACCACTGATACCTGGTCTGCAAAGCATGGTCAGGGCAGGTATATCACCTACACTGCGCATTGGGTAAACCTGCTGATGGCTGCCAAGCATGGAATGCGTGGCTCTGCAGAGGAGTTGGTGACACCGCCACGACTTGCAGGCAGGCCTGCTGCCACCTCCTCTACTCCTCCTACTCCATCCTCTTCCATAACCTCCTCGGCTGAGTCCTCTTCTGCTGCTATGTCTTGCTCCACATCAACGGCACCTCACCAGCTCCCCAGGTACTATTCCACATCCCGGATACGGCAGTGACACGCCGTCTTGGGGTTGACTTGCCTGAAAGCAGAGAGTCACACCGGACAAGCACTCCTGTCCGCCCTGAACGCACAGGTGGATCAGTGGCTGACTCCGCACCAACTGGAGATCGGCAAAGTGGCTTGTGACAACGGAAGAAATTTGTTGGCCGCATTGAATTTGGGCAAGTTGACACATGTGTCGTGCATGGCACATGTGTGTAATCTGATCGTACACGCTTTGTGCATAAGTACCCAGGCTTACAGGACGTCCTGAAGCAGGCCAGGAAGGTGTGTGGCCATTTCAGGCGTTCCTACACGGCCATGGCGCACTTTTCAGATATCCAGCGGCGAAACAACATGCCAGTTAGGCGCTTGATTTGCGACAGACCGACACGTTGGAATTCAACACTCCTAATGTTCGACCGCCTGCTCCAACAAGAAAAAGCCGTTAACGACTATTTGTATGACCGGGGTGCCAGGACAGCCTCTGCGGAGCTGGGGATTTTTTTGCCACGTTACTGGACGCTCATGCGCAATGCCTGTAGGCTCATGCGTCCTTTTGAGGAGGTGACAAACCTAGTCAGTAGCACCGAAGGCACCATCAGCGACATCATACCATTTGTTTTCTTCCTGGAGCGTGCCCTGCGAAGAGTGCTGGATCAGGCCGTAGATGAGCGTGAAGAGGAAGAGGAAGAGTTGTGGTCACCATCACCACCAGAAACAGCCTTATCAGCATCGCTTGCTGGACCTGCGGCAACGCTGGAAGAGGATTGTGAGGAAGCGGAGTCAGAGGAGGAATGTGGCTTTGAGGAGGAGGAGGAAGACCAACCACAACAGGCATCCCAGGGTGCTCGTTGTCACCTATCTGGTACCCGTGCTGTTGTATGTGGCTGGGGGGAAGAACATACCTTCAGTGAGATCACTGAGGACGAGGAACGGGACATGAGTAGCTCCGCATCCAACCTTGTGCAAATGGGGTCTTTCATGCTGTCCTGCCTGTTGAGGGACCCTCGTATAAAGAGGCTTAAGGAGAACGACCTGTACTTGGTGTCCATGCTACACGCCACGCAAAAAGTGCCTGAAATGTTACTGAATTATCGCAAGTCGGAAAGGATGCAGCAGTTCCAAAATAAATTAAAAAGTATGCTTTACACAGCGTATAAGGGTGATGTCACAGCACAACGGGAATCTAACAGGGGAAGAGGTGAAAGTAATCCTCCTTCTCCCACGACCACGCCGGCAAGGACAGGACGCTTTACAGACGTGTTGTTGATGGAGGACATGCAGAGCTTTTTAAGTCCTACGCATCTCCACAGCCCTTCGGGGTCCACCCTCAGAGAACGACTCGACCGATAGGTAGCAGACTACCTCGCCTTAACTGCAGATATCAAAACTCTGAGGAGCGATGAACCCCTTGACTACTGGGTGTGCAGGCTTGACCTGTGGCCTGAGCTATCCCAATTTGCGATAGAACTTCTGGCCTGCCCCGCTTCAAGTGTCCTGTCAGAAAGGACCTTCAGTGCAGCAGGAGGTATTGTCACTGAGAAGAGAAGTCGCCCCAGGTCAAAAAAGTCTAGATTACCTCACCTTTATTAAGATGAATGAGGGATGGATCCCGAAGGGACTGACAGTGGGCGATACATTCGACTAAAAAAGGCCTGATGAGGGGGACGTAACAGGGATTAAACTGATAAGAATAGTACTACTTAACACACTACTCCTATCTAGTGGCACATTAGATTGCACGCGCAGTGCCCCAAATTTGAAGTAGGAGGACCGACCAAGCATCTTTTTCCATCTCCCGGTTCCTAAAATCGATGCCATATACACGTCCGCTGATAGGGGGCGTAACAGGGATTAAATTGATAAGAATAGTACTACTTAACACACCACTCCTATCTGGTGGCACATTGTTTTTGCAAGTATTCATCTAGTTGCTGTTTAAACATCTGTATGGACTCTGATAAAAAAAACACTTCTTCAGGCCGAGAATTCCACATCCTTATTGTTCTTACAGTAAAAAAACATTTCCTTTGCCTTAGACTAAATCTTCTTTCTTCCAGTCTAAACACATGCCCTTGTGTTTTATGTAAAGTCCTGTTTGTGAATAGATTTACACATAATGGTTTGTATTGGCCCCGGATATATTTCCATAATGTTATCATATCCCCTGAGCAGTGTGACTTCAGAGGTATAATCTATTCATAAAAACTGCTTCATTAATAAGCTGTTTTAGTGACTATAGTTCCCTGTTTAATGCTGTATTCGGGAAGTATTTCTTACACACGTTTTTCATTCAATAATATTGTGCTGAAAGCACATAGAGATATATAGGTAAAATGTGGTGCATGATATCTGCAGAAAAGTTTGGATCCCAAAGTCTTTCCTTATATATATAGTGCATTATTCTATGTCATACTTAGAGCCATTTGTAACAGCATCCTCTTTTATGAAGTTAGGGATCTTGTTGCCATGCAACTAGAAATATATTCAAAAACTGGTATCATGAATTTAGAAGCATGTCATTTTCTCAGTTTTACATTTATTGTCTGCTAAAAATGTATTCAAAAAACACTAAGTAGGGCACTGTAATTTATCTGATAACAATAGTTAGTAGTTTTATCTCAAGTTTCTCTCCTTCTCTCTCCTTCATTCAAGCAAGATATAAAAAATTCAAAAAAGATTCCACATCTACGTTGACAATTTTTTTCAGCAAAAGCATCAAGTTCACTTCTTACAGCAATATGTTCAGACTGATGGTCTAAAGCTAGACTTAGAGCTTGTATGACTGTAGTTAACTCCTTAACCCGTTAAGGACCGCTGATGGTTCAGGACCGTCATCGGAAATATAAGGACTGAGCCAGTTGTACACGTTGTGATCAAAACAAAACAAACTAAAACCGGAAATTGCGCTATATGTCTGTTCAACCGTAATTCACCTTTTTTATATTAACCCCTTAACGCCGTTACGGCGTTCTATGCCGTCGCGGCTTTAAAGCCGTTGCGGCGGCATAGAACGCCGTAACGGCTTGCAGCCCCAGGAGCTAGGAGGTACTCACCTCCGCCGCGATCCTCTTCTTGGGGGCTGTCTGAGAGCCCAGGCAGCCCCCCTCCGGCAAATGAGGCCCCCGGGGGCCATGTGATCGCTCTCAAAGAGCGATCACATGCCCCCTATAGCTGGCTATGGATCTGCCAGCAGGGGGACTGTCTAAAATATTAGACAGTCCCCCTGCTGGTAGGTAGTGTAAAAAAATAAATATTAAAATGTTATAAAATAAATTAAATGCCTTTTTATATATATATATATATATATATATATATATATATATATATATGTATATTTATTATATATATATAATATATATATATACATATTATATATATATAACGTCATACGTAATGTATTTTAATATTAATATTAGTATATATATTAGTATTAAAACACACTTAGAATGACGTTACATATATATAATATGTATATATATTATATATATAATAGATCTACATATATATATATATTATATATATATATACGTATAATTACAATAATAAATAAAGAAAATAAATAAATAAATAAAATATTGAAACAAAATATAAAATAAATTATATATTCATATGTAATTTCATTCTAACTGTATTTTGTTATTAATATATATATATTGGAAACAGAATACACTTAGAATTACATTCTATATATATCTATCTATATATAAAATACAAATAACCGCAAATATATATATAGAGATAAATACATATAATTACATAAAAGATTACATTAGTATACACGTAGAATTTATATACCTATAAATGCATATATATTAAAATTCTATGTGTATATTTAAGTAATTTTTTAACATAATTATGTCATTTGATTAATTAAAATTTGATTGACATGCCTGACAACACAGGGAGAAAGTGCAGAGAATTTAATTCGCAAGCACTATATTTGACCCTGTAACTCTCCAAGACACCATAAAACCTGTATATAGGGGGTACTGTTTTACTCGGGAGACTTCGCTGAACTCAAATATTAGTGTTTAAAACTGGTAAATTGTATTACAACGATGATAGTTTAAATAAAAATGACGTTTTTTGCATTTTTTTACAAACAAACGGCACTTTTATGGACTATATTATTGTTGTAATATGTTTTACTGTTTTAAAACACTAATATTTTTGTTTAGTGAAATCTCCCGAGAATAACAGTACCCCCCATGTACAGGTTTTATGGTGTTTTGGAAAGTTAGAGAGTCACATATAAGGCTTGCATTTCATTTTTTGGACATTTAAATTTGCCAGATTAGTTATGTTGCCTTTGAGACCGTATGGTAGCCCAGAAATAAGAATTACCCACCTGATGGCATACCATTTGCAAAAGTAGACAACCAAAGGTATTGCAAATGGGGTATGTCCAGTCATTTTTAGTAGTCACTTAGTCACAAACACTGGCCAAATATTAGTTTTTTGCTTTTTTCACACAAAAACAAATATGAACGCTAACTTTGGCCAGTGTTTGGGACTAAGTGGCTACTAAAAAAGACTAAACATACCCCACATTCAATACCTTGGGTTGTCTACTTTTTAAAATGGTATGCCATTATGGGGGTAATTCTCATTCCTGGGCTACCACACCGTCTCAAAGGTAACATTACTAATCTGGCAAATTTCAATTTGAAAATGGAACGTTCTATATTTGACCCTGTAACTTTCCAAAACACCATAAAACCTGTTAATGGGGGGTACTGTTGTACTCATGAGACATCGCTGATTACAAATATGTGCATTTTGTTGCAGTAAAACCTAACAGTATTATGACATTTACAGCTAAAATGTGAGGCGGAACTACAAATTTAAAAAAAAAAAAAATTCTCACAGTTTTATTTTATTTTATTCATAATAAATTGTTTCATATACAAATATTTATATGAAATGAAAGCCCTGTTTCTCCTGAACAAAATGATATATAATAAGTGTGGGTGCATTTAATATGAAAGAGGTGAATTACGGTTGAACAGACATATAGCGCAAATTCCAGTTTTTGTTTACGTTTTGTTTTGATCAGAACGTTTGACTCCGTCCTGAAGGGGTTAAGTGCACCCACACTTATTATTATTATTATTATTATTATTGCCATTTATATAGTGCCAACAGATTCCATAGGGCTTTACAATACTTTGAGAGGGGGGGGGATGTAACAATAAATAGGACATTTACAAGAAAACTTACAGGAACAATAGGTAAGAGGACCCTGCTCAAACGAGCTTACAGACTATAAGAGGTGGGGTATAAGACACGTTAGGACAGGAAATATCAAGTAGGAGTGAAGCAGAGCTGGAGGAGAGAGCAAAGCACTGTCCCATAGGAGAGAGCAAGAGACAGGTATGTAAGGTAGAGATTACTCTGGGAGGCCATAAGCTTTCCTGAAGAGATGGGTTTTAAGGCCCTTCTTAAATGATTGAAGACTAGGGGAGAATCTGATGGCAGTAGACAAGCTATTCCATAGGAGAGGAGCTGCCCGCGAGAGGTCCTGCGAGCGTGAGTTGGCCGTACGGGTGCGAGCAGCGGTCAGGAGGTGGTCACAGGCAGAGCGCAGAATACGAGGAGGGGCATACCTATGGATCAGTGAAGAGATATAAGAGGGGCTGGAATTGTTCAGTGCTTTAAATGTATGGGTTATCACTTCGAATTGACTCCTATAGGATACAGGGAGCCAATGTAAGGACTGGCAGAGGGGAGAGGTGTGAGAAGACCGACTAGAGATGAAAATCAGTCTAGCTGCAGCATTCATTACAGACTGTAGCGGGGCAATACGGCTTTTGGGGACACCAATCAGGAGAGGGTTACAGTAATCCTTGCGGGAAATTACTAGAGCATGGACAAGCTACTTGGTAGCATCTTGCGTAAGAAAGCGGCGGATGCGGGCTATGTTTTTGAGTTGGAACCTACAGGACTTGGCAACAAACTGGATGTGAGACTCAAAGGTGAGACCAGAGTCAAGTATGACGCCAAGACAGCACACTTGCAGGGATGGACTTATGTGGATATCACTGACTTGAAGGGGGAGCGAGAGAGGAGGATCAGTATTAGGAGGAGGAAAGACAAGGAGTTCAGTTTTAGAGAGGTTAAGTTTGAGAAAGTGTGACGACATCCAGTCAGAGATGGAAGAAAGGCAAGCAGTGACACTTTGCAGGACGGCAGGGGAGAGGTCTGGGGAGGAGAAGTATATCTGAGTGTCATCAGCGTACAGGTAGTAGTGGAATCCAAAAGAGGCAATACGTTTTCTAAAAGAGGCAGTATAAAGAGAAAATAGAAGGGGACCAAGGACAGAGCCTTGGGGAACTCCAACCGAGACAGGACGAGGGGAGGAGGTATACTTGGAAAAGGAGACACTGAATGAGCGTTGGGAGAGATAGCAGGAAAACCAAGAGAGGACAGAGTCACAGAGACCGAGCGATTGAAGCGTTTGAAGGAGGAGAGCATGATCAGTAGGAGGAGAGGAGGAGAGCATGATCAGGCAGCAGAGAGGTCAAGGAGAATTAATATGGAGTAGTGACCTTTGGATTTAGCGGAGATTAGGTCATTAGTCACTTTGATAAGAGCGGTCTCAGTAGAGTGGAGAGGGCGGAAGCCAGACTGAAGAGGGTCAAGGAGAGAGTTGGAATTAAGGAAGCGAGACACACGGGTAAAGACAAGTCTTTCCAAAAGCTTTGATGAGAAAGGGAGCAGGGATATGGGACGATAGTTAGAGGGGGAGGATGGGTCAAGAGATGTTTTTTTCAGGATAGGTATTACAGTGGCATGTTTAAGGTCAGCAGGAACAGTGCCAGAAGAGAGAGAACAGTTAAACATGTGTGTTAGGGTAGGCACAAGACAAGGGGATTATATATCATTTTGTTCAGGAGAAACAGGGCTTTCATTTCACATGAACTATTCATATATGAAACTGAATTTGTTTTGAATAAAATCTAAAAAAGTGTGAGAAATTAGGTTTTTAAAATTTCTTTTAGTTTTGCGTGGCATTTTAACTGTGAATGTCATAATACTGTTATCTTTAACTATATATTTGTATTGAGCAAAGTCTCATGAGTACAACAATACCCCCTCTCCCCCCCCCCCCCCCCATGTACTGGTTATATGGTGTTTTGGAAAGTTACAGGGTCAAATATAGCATGTTTCATTTTTCAGCTTATACACATTGAAATTTGCCAGACGGTTATGTTGCCTTTGAGACTGTATCGTAGCCCAGGAATGAGAATTACCACCATGATAGTATACCATTTGCAAAAGTAGACAACCCAGGGTATTCAATATGGGGTATGTCCAGTCTTTTTTAGAAGCCACTTAGTCACAAACACTAGCCAAACTTAGCATTAGCATTAGCATTTATATTTGTTTGTGTTCCAAAAATAAAAAAAACAATTATGAACGCTAAGTTTGGCCAGTCTTTGTGACTAAGTGGCTATTAAAAAAGACTGAACATACCCCATTTGCAATACCTTGGGTTGTCTTCTTTTGCAATGGGGGAAATTCTCGTTCCTGGGCTACCATATGCTCCTAAAGGCAATATAACCCATCTGGCAAATTTCAATGTGAAAAAAATGAAAATTAAGCCTTATATTTGACCCTGTAACTTTCAAAAACACTATAAAACCTGTACATGGGGGGGGGGGAGAGGGAGGGAGGGAGGTACTGTTATACTCAGGAGACTTTACTGAACACAAATATTAGTGTTTCAAAACAGTAAAACATATCACAAAAATTATTTAATCAGTGAAAGTGCCGTTTGTGTGTGAAAAATGCAAAAAAACTAAACTTTCACTGACAATATCATCACTGTGATATGTTTTACTGTTTTGAAGCACTAAGATTGGTGTTCAGTGAAGTCTCCCGAGTCAAATTGTACTCCCCATGACAGGTTTTATGGTGTCTTGGAGAGTTACAGGGTAAAATACAGTGCTAGCAAATTAAATTCTGTGGACTTTCGGCCTGGGTTGTCAGGCAGGTCCCTCAAATTTACAACAAGAAAAAATAGTGAGCGCTTATTAACACATGGGCAGCAACCCTAAAAGTGACCAAACAATCTTTATTACAATACACAATTTAAAATTCCAAGGTCCCTCAAATTGCAATCAATAAAATTACTACCTCCTGAACTTAAAATAGTGCACAAGGGATGTAGGAGTATGAAACATATAGTAGTAAAAAGTAGTTTTAAAACCAAACCAGCAGATCACTTTTTAAATAAAGGTAAAGGTTTTTATGGATGTTGATCTTGCCTGGCGTGTAGAGAGACCAATCAGAAAAAAAGACACATAACGTCTTTTAGCTATCAAGGGGATAAAGAATTCAACAGCTCACCTGTTTTTTCTAAAAAATTAATTTACATTTTAAAATGTCCCTGTAACCTCATTTATGTAGGAAGAACTACGAGACGTCTGCATATTAGAATTGCAGAACATGTAAGAAATATACAAAAGGGCATAGAAATACATAGAAACACATAGACCTGCCACAATAACAACCCAAGGAATATTTTCTTCTGCACTTTCAAATCAGTTCAGAAAGATTGGAGAGGAGGGAATTTTAATAGGAAAATAGATAAAGAAGAGATGAAATGTATTTATAATTTGAAAACACTTATTCCATATGGTCTTAAGCAGGATTTTGAACGGTGCCATTTCCTAGCATAATTCTATGTGCTTATGTAGACATTTTATATAATTTTTATTTGTAAATGAATAACATTATCAATATGTATTTTATATGTATTTTTAAGGATTATAAAGTACCTTCACATTCTAATTTGAAAGTATTTTTATAAACACAGTCCTTTCCCCTTTCCTTTTCACTTAGAGGTATCACAATATCTAACGTCTTTATAATCAGGTAACGTTTATATTGGGTATATATTCTATCTTTAATACTCTCCTTTACATTGCTGCTAGATAAAAATACAAGTCAATTATGAAAATTCTAATATATTTATTGTTCCTCCTTCCTATGCCATTTAGGGCATTAGCATAATGTATAATTGTTTTGTAATAGTTCTATGTAAATCAACTCTTAATATACAATAGCTAGTAAGGAAGAGGAAAAAAACAAAGGTGGAACACATGGTGCATTTCACTAGAGACTTTCTTTCATACTAGCAATTCCAGCTGATCCATAGAGAGAGATGAAAAGCAAAGTGCATTCCAAGGGTGCCGGTTCCGCTCACGTGACAAGATATGACAGAGAACAACAGGAAGAACACACTGACGGATAGGTGAACAGAAAAAGATCTCGAAAATAATTTCAAAACTGTATAGAAAAGAATAAATAGACACAGCAGTACTACTTTCACCAACTGAGGAAGCCACACTTGACGAAACGCATCTCTGTGAATATTTGGACATTATTTTAAGCTAAATTTTTTATTTATTGTTTTATTGAAATAAATTTGTTTACCCTTCCTGACTCGTTCAACTCATCATTTCTGGGAGGACATTGGATCGTCTACACACTGCACTTTGGATCACCCAGAAAAGATCCTAAGGGTATCCACACCAGAGCCAGGTCTAGTACATGGCTCTATTCTTGTGAGTGTGTTATATACAATCCACATATGTGTATGGTTTTAAAAAGATAATTTGCATATGTAATATATATATATATATATATATATATATATATATATATATTAAAATGCAGTTAGACTAAAATTACACACACACACATATATATATATATATATGTATTAAGGCCGTTTGGCCTGTATTTGTGGGAGGGGCTTAAATTAATTCACTCCCCTATATAAGGGACACCCCTTACCTGACTCATATCACTTGAGGTCAGCATCAGAATGATTTCCACTTCCGGGTCATCCAGACGCCATTTTACCTGATTACTCCATGAGGTTTTCTAAGCAGAGCTGTGTCAGGAATCCAGCCACAGGCTTTTCCGGCCTACAACCTTCTTTCTTCAATCCATCACCGTGGATGGTGTCCAAGTGACTCACAAACCGTAAGTCGACCTACCCGTTACGCCAGGCATCAGTCCCACGGCACCATGCACGGGTCAGGTCCTCACTTTACGGCTGCATTTTGTCTAAGTCTGTTCTAAAACCATTGCAAGTTCATGCATATCATTTGTTTAAACCCCCTACCGGCCATTCAGTGTACTACAGGCTTTTCAGACATTATTGCATTTCATGTACAAACCATCGAACCACTGCATTTTCGCCTACACACTGATCCCTACCGGTCATTCAGTGTACTACAGGCTTCTCAGACATTATTGCATTTCATGTAAAAACCAACCAACCACCGCATTTTTCACCTACACACTGACCCCTATCGGTCATTTGGTGTACTACAGGCATCTTAGATGTTTTTTGCATTTTCATGTACAAACCAATAAACCGCTGCATTTTCACCTACACACTGACCCCTACCGTTTTTTGGTATACTACAGGCTTCTTAGACATTATCGCATTTCATGTACAAATCAACGAACCACTGCATTTGCGCCTACATACTGACCCCTACTGATCATTTGGTGTACTACATGCTTCTCAGACATTATTGCATTTCATGTACAAATCAACGAACAACTGCATTTTCGCCTACACACTGACCCCTACTGGTCTTTTGGTGTACTACAGGCTTCTTAGATATTATCGCATTTCATGTACAAATCAACTAACCACTGCATTTGCGCCTACACACTGACCCCTACCGGTTATTCGGTGTACTACAGGCTTCTCAGACATTATTGCATTTCATGTACAAACTAACAAACCACTGCATTTTTCACCTACACACTGACCCCTATCAGTCATTCGGTGTACTACAGGCTTCTAGGACGTTTTTGCTTTTCATGTACAAAACAGTAAACCACTGCATTTTCACCTACACACTGACCCCTACCAGTCATTCAGTGTACTACAGGCTTCTCAGACATTATTGCATTTCATGTACAAACTAACAAACCACTGCATTTTTCACCTACACACTGACCCCTATCAGTCATTCGGTGTACTACAGGCTTCTAGGACGGTTTTGCTTTTCATGTACAAAACAATAAACCACTGCATTTTCACCTACACACTGACCCCTACCAGTCATTCAGTGTACTACAGGCTTCTCAGACATTATTGCATTTCATGTACAAACCAACTAAACACGGCATTTTCGCCTACATGCTGACCCCTACCGGTCAATCGGTATACTACAGGCTTCTCAGACTTTATTTCACTTCAAAAGCAAACAAACTAACTACAGCATTTTCGCCTTTATACTGACTCCTATCTGTCAAACGGTAGGATTAACCCCTTAAGGACATATGACATGTGTGACATGTAATGATCCCCTTTTATTCCAGAAGTTTGGTCCTTAAGGGGTTAAAGGGTATTTTAACATACAATCAGCATTTCTGACCCCTACTGGTCAACAGCAAAACTGTCTTCACACGTCATATACAATTTACCAGCCAATATAAATTACACATAAGATTGTTTTAAACATAACCATAAACCATAAATTAAACTCCAGCACGGGCTCAACTTCAGGTTTAATTCACAATAATTTACATTTCACATAAAGACCAACAGTGGTTCTATCAACACTGCCACCTACAGGTCTGTCAAGTACGTTGACAATTTTCATGGGGTTTTACAAACACCAAAACACTGACACCTATAGGTCAACAGACAAACAACATTTCACATACCAATCAGTATCCAACTACACTGCACCTATAGGGCACTCGGCAGATCTCCAGTGCACTTGTATTTTGCAACACCATGTTCACTGACCCCTACCATTCAATAAGACATACAACAATTCACATAGCAAGCACTATATCAACATCTGGTATAAATACATATATTATTACACAGTAGCAGACGCATCTGTATATACGTCACTGGTAATATAGTTCACATACATTTTTCACAGCACGCTGCTCACACAACAGACTTTCCCCTAGCAAGGGGACATACAACTTACAAGGTGGGGACAGACCACATTTTCACTTGTACATACGGCACTTAATGGGTTAAGATTTAACCAGTATGGCTACGATGTTTAATATTTACACATCACTTTACTTTTCACATACTGTACGTATTAAGATAAGCTTGGTCTATGCCACATTTCCTTATGCCATACGGTTTTATCCATTCAGGTTACAGTTACTACTAAAAACTTATATGGATTGTCAGGTTCAATACCATACTACAGGGTGCATACACCTGCTCATGTAGTTATTCATCTCTTACCTTCCCTGGAATAGTAATAGTGTACTGGCAATTAGGGTTCTAGGGCCCAATAGGTATTACCCCCTTTTTTCTCTGCATTATGCTTCGGTTAGTGGTCCCGCGAGGCCAACATCCCGCCTCACACTCGGAGGCATACACCCCTCAGGCCACTCATGAGCTAGCCGCCTCGCATTGTATCATAGAGAGGGCCTCACCTGTCACTCCCCTTCCTATTTTCTGGTTACGGTCACCGAGAAGCCAACATCCTGCCACAACATTCAGTGGCCACAAAAAATCCCCTCGCGCCAAGCATAGATAGAGCCTCTCAAGCCACTTGGCAACTAGCAGGGCCTCACCAGTCACCAAAAAACACCAAGCCTAATCATTTCGCCTTACGGCTTAGCTAGAAAGCCAGTACAAGAACCCTGGGTACAAATAATAATTGCAATCTTTATTGTTATTTTAAGTATTTCTCCAAAAGATGGTGAAGAATCACCTCTTCCTAGCACCCCGGCTAGAATTGATACACTTTCAAGCAGAGGAGATGTTGCTAGTCCAGCAGCAATCAGATCCTGGACGATCCCACACATTACCACCGACCTAAGGAGGTGACAAATCCCCTACCCTGCTACAGCAAGGAAAGCAGAGTTATTCAAACTCCTCCATACATCAACGGACAACACGGAGGCAGGGGAAGGCCCAGCTACATCAACTCAGGTGACACCCAGGCTATGCTAGCCTCACTCATAAACTCATGAGCCAAAAAAATAAAAATAAAACATTTATGATAGACTGGCAATCTCGAGTTGGTCACCACAGCCCTCACAAGGCTGGGCCTCATGCTACTCTACAACCAGCACCAACCGGAACTCGGTTACCTGGTACAATCAATTCTTATGACACACAAGTCGTTAACCCTGCACGTATGATCCCAGCACATTGGGGAAGCAAGGCATATATATGTATCGGTGATGGTCAGATCCAGGGATTCCAGGTAAATCGGGAACTGACCATCCCTTGGTTGGGTTGGCATTTGGAATATGTAGAGATGTTTATTTGTGCAGGTACCCATACAGAAGGGAGTTTGTCCCAAACAAATGGACGAGCACTCTCAGGCTCCAGGTACCAGCACCTCTGAACTACCAGAGACTATTGATATGAGTAGTTGCATTGCATATAGACTGTTGCATATATGTTCAAATGGTTCAGGGCACATGACAAACCATGTGTCCCAATACAACTTACAAATAACGTACACACTAATGCATTTTCAACACTACTGACTCATCACCCTTCCAGACTTGTAGTAGATTTACTAAAGCTCTGGAGCTTCAAAGGGCTCCCATACAGGTATCATAAACACACCTTCAAGGAATATAGCATGCCCTCACTTACAGTCAGCACAACAAAACCATTGGCTGTAAACACACTCATAGCCAAGATTTGCAGAGGGGTCTTCCAATCTCCACCAGTTACAGCATGGCACCAAACACATTGGTATTGTCACAAGGAATCTTCCCTTAAACAAAGACTAACCATAGACTTATTGGCACCACACACCTCCGCTACCCCAAGTCTCAACTCGCTCATACCCTCCGAGGAGTTTTCTTACTATACAACACCATTGATCTACCTTTACAGCTATCACTCAAGCATGGGTTGAAGCTTGGTTAAGTAAGACCAATATCATCAACGCAGTAAACGGCTACCATCTACCCTACACACTGGCACTTACATGGCATAAATTGGGCAATCCTTTCCCTGCTCATCTTTCGAGCTAGTAGATTAGCCTACTATCGATATTCGCAAATACTCTGTGCTGGTTATGATAACATATCCAGATGCCTTAGTCCTACTTTATCTAGAAGATATTTTTCACTAGAAGCCTCACGGCAGCTTAGTCTGGTTGACCACTTGGGCGTCCCAGTACCCCATAAGAAACAGAAGGCTCAGACACTATCATCACATTACTGGGCATATGACTTGAGTCGGCATCCATACACGCAAGTTACCACAAGACAAATAGGGAACATTCTCAACTACATCATTCACTACCTCCTGCTTAGTACTTACAAATGCAAGGAACTACAATCCCTACCAGGTTCCTTAATTTTGCCATGCCAATCATACCACAAGACCACGCTTTCACATCCAGAGTACTTTCCCCTTTTTTCCACACTTCCAACATGACGATCAGAGGATGTCCCTAGACACCTCAGCAACAGCAGACCTGCACATGGGGGGAATTTCTTAACCACTTGGCATGGTAAAAGCATGTTCCTTCCAGGATTGTCTGACACTTCTCCAACCAGATGGTCAGATGCGGCATCTACCACGGGTTTGGCAGCGATGTACCGGGAACAATTGCTTTGGAGCTGTTGGCCATGGCATCCAGGTTTGGAATTTTTTCCACCACCTCAGCCCCTTTGGGAGATCTACCCCATTGTAGCAGCTGCTGTGGCATGGGGTAAATCATGGTCAGGGTCATCAATCCGTTGTTACTCAGACAACTAGGCACATGTCATATCATCAACAAACACCACTACTCATCCATAAGGTCATGATATTTCTGGGGAACTCACTTGGTTGGCCACTTATCACATTTCACTTTCATGTACCAGACGGGGGTATACATCCCTGCCGACAATTGTCTCATTTATATTCCAGGCATGTTCATCAGCCGCCCATACAGTCACGCCCACTCTTTTGTTCCAGAGACAAAATCATGGATTAGACATGCTCATGCAGCATAGCATGCACTATCCCATCTAGCACTTTCATCCCATACTTGTAGAACACATAACACAACGTTTTACCTGGCTTAAAGAATCTAATTGGAACACAACATAGCTCAACCTGTGTCATAACTAAAATTACACACACACACACATATATATATATATATATATATATATATATATATATATATATATATATATATATATAATTATTATTTTTTTAATACATTTTTTTTATTTATTTTTTATTATGGCCATGTGACCACTCTTTCAGCCTAATTTGCTGATGGGTAACTATTAGGGCTATCAGCCAGTCCCCCCCCCCCTGACCGGGAGCAATGCCGATCGCTGGCAGGGCAATGGCAATTGGGTAAGTATTAAGGATGGTGGGGACGTTCTATGCTACCCGCCGGCATTTAGAGCCACTCTAAAAAGGACGGCATAGAATGCCCGCCGGCCTTAAGGGGTTAAAATATAAGGTTAAAGACCAATATTTAATCCCTTTAAATGAATGGTAATAGCAAACTACATCTCACAAAGCTCAGAGTTTGCAGCTAAATAATACAACTCAGGGGATTTCAAAATGTGAAGGTTCATCACCTCAATCAAATTTCACTGTATTTGCCAACAACCTCAATGAAGAAAAATAAAAGCATCTAACCGTAAAATGCATGCATTTCACTTATTTTGAGACAACTAGCTCAGTAATGAATCCTCAAAATTAAAAAAAAAACATATCAGAAAGTAAAAAAAGAGGTTATGTTACAAATCGCTATTTGTAACTGGCCCTTTAAATGAGAAATTGCCCTGCTTCCCTGGATTGTGGAGAAGCATGTTTGCCAGCCTCCTGCCTCATGACTATGGCCCCTGGAAGATTGTGCCCCTGAAAATGTATTAACTTTTATTGGTGTGTATGGCCCTTTAGAACCGTCTGGGACATATTGTGACTTTGCTGAACAATGCCCCTTTAAGACTATGTCCCCAGACCGGTAAAATAACTTGTTCCTGGCTTTCCCCCACTTGGTTCAGTAAATAGGGCTTACTGAACCAAGTACCACACAGGCAGACCACCCTGAAGTTAAAGTGTGCAGGCAATTTACCTCCCAGGCTGTGAGGTTACTGCAGGTTAATTGCCGAGCGCTGGGTGGCCGCCATTCGGCAGCCGAACACGTGTCGGCGGCCATTTTGGTCATTCGAATGCGGTCAGCGGTGTATGCTAAAGATTCTGTGGAACTAAAATCGGCTACACATTCTGCCGAACACCGGTGACCCTTACCTTCTCCCATACGGAACTTGCAGCTCCAGAGACTAAGTCCCGTTCGAAATGTCGTTTTTTCGCATGAAATTGACCGACCGCACAGCCCAAATCTATGGAACTGTTTTGGGCAGGAAATTGTGCTTGCGGTCGGTCATAAAGGACTTCCAGCTAACTTTTGATCCACTGGGGGGATTTGGCTGATTTTGGAAGGGTTTATGTTTGAAGTGTGCTGAGTCTGAATATGCAACTTTTATTGAAATTGGATGTATGGTTTTAAAGTTACAGTGTGTGTGTAAAAACTGTATTTTTATTGTATGTAATAATTGGTTTAACTGTTTATCTGAGGGGAGGGAATGTGTGGGCTGCACCAGATGTGTGATTGGTGATTTTATGCCTCCCCCTGGGAGTATCCTATTTGCATGTAACCTCAATAAAAGCCAGGCTGGGTGTTCCAGCATCTGAGACCTCTTCTGACCCTCAATACGTAGCCTTGTCTCGTTATTGGAGGGAACTGCTATATCACACTGGGGATTGCTATGCGCTGCATATTCCCCTGAGCTCTTAATCACTTAGCTCTTTTAAGAGCTTGTTCCTGTTACGCTCTCCTGGAGGAGAGGTCTTCCCCACACGGTCCTGGAGGATAGAAGCCGATCCAGGGTGGAAGGAAGACGGCGCGGCTCCAGTTAAGCTACGGCGGTTGTGGAGCCTGCGGTGGTTGTGGTGTCGTCTGCAGTGCTTGGAGTCCTCTGAGAGCGCTAGGAGCATCCATCAACGGAGGGTACTCGGTCGGAGGACACGGAGCTCCGTTACATTGGTGGCAGCGGTGGGATGGCGTCCTAGTGCGAGGAGAAGCAGCTCAGAGACCTCTTCTGACCCTCAATACGTAGCCTTGTCTCGTTATTGGAGGGAACTGCTATATCACACTGGGGATTGCTATGCGCTGCATATTCCCCTGAGCTCTTAATCACTTAGCTCTTTTAAGAGCTTGTTCCTGTTACGCTCTCCTGGAGGAGAGGTCTTCCCCACACGGTCCTGGAGGACAGAAGCCGATCCAGGGTGGAAGGAAGACGGCGCGGCTCCAGTTAAGCTATGGCAGTTGTGGAGCCTGCGGTGGTTGTGGTGTCGTCTGCAGTGCTTGGAGTCCTCTGAGAGCGCTAGGAGCATCCATCAACGGAGGGTACTCGGTCGGAGTACACGGAGCTCCGTTACAGGTTACATTTCTGTTCGTGACCAGCTACTATAATAATCAAAACTCTCATTTAAATAGGTTGAGGAGAAAGTCAATCATGGTTGATATTATTATTAAACAACTCCCACTGACCACTTATTTAGACACTATGCACATTCATTCATTCATTTATTCATTCATTCATTCATTGTCTGAAATTAGAGGGACATGCCATACCCCTAATATGTGAAGCATGTGTCCTCTTGCCCAGAGCATCTGCCTGGCAAACACTTCTCATTGAGCTGCATTGGAAGTCTGCAATTGGAAGCATAGGCGTGCGCAGCCTGTTGCATTAGGGTGTGCACCCTAAAGCACAAACACACACGCCGCGTGTATATGTATTTTTATATACACATACACATACATATACATACATACATACACACACACATATATACATATATATACATAGGAAACATGGGGGGATGGTTGCACTCACCTAAACATGCTTAAATGGGGTGCTGCTGGGGGCCATATTATACAATAAATACACAAGATCCAGCGCACTCTCCTATCTACTAAACAGCAACTTCAATGTTGACAGGTTTTATTAGTTTGTAAAAGTTTTTATTAAAAACACCTAATCTAGGCAAAAAAATGGGGATTTAGTTACATTATATGATCATACATTGCATAAGCCTGCCACAACGTCAATGTACCCCATCTTTGGCAGGTCCTACTCTCACAGTCTAATGTCTGCTCTTATGAGATTAACCACTTACTTGGGAAAAAATTCCATCTGAGGCTCTCTGCAGTACAAGGCTAAATAGGGACCTGAGAAGAGGCACCTGTAACAGGGAGGGGTGCAGAACCAAGGAGTTGGCTAGACTCCCAAATATATATAGGAAACATGGGGGGATGGTTGCACTCACCTAAACATGCTTAAATGGGGTGCTGCTGTGGGCCATATTATACAATAAATACACAAGATCCAGCGCACTCTCCTATCTACTAAACAGCAACTTCAATGTTGACAGGTTTTATTAGTTTGTAAAAGTTTTTATTAAAAACACCTAATCTAGGCAAAAAAATGGGGATTTAGTTACATTATATGATCATACATTGCATAAGCCTGCCACAACGTCAATGTACCCCATCTTTGGCAGGTCCTACTCTCACAGTCTAATGTCTGCTCTTATGAGATTCACCACTTACTTGGGAAAAAATTCCATCTGAGGCTCTCTGCAGTACAAGGCTAAATAGGGACCTGAGATGAGGCACCTGTAACAGGGAGGGGTGCAGAACCAAGGAGTTGGCTAGACTCCCAAATATATATAGGAAACATGGGGGGATGGTTGCACTCACCTAAACATGCTTAAATGGGGTGCTGCTGGGGGCCATATTATACAATAAATACACAAGATCCAGCGCACTCTCCTATCTACTAAACAGCAACTTCAATGTTGACAGGTTTTATTAGTTTGTAAAAGTTTTTATTAAAAACACCTAATCTAGGCAAAAAAATGGGGATTTAGTTACATTATATGATCATACATTGCATAAGCCTGCCACAACGTCAATGTACCCCATCTTTGGCAGGTCCTACTCTCACAGTCTAATGTCTGCTCTTATGAGATTAACCACTTACTTGGGAAAAAATTCCATCTGAGGCTCTCTGCAGTACAAGGCTAAATAGGGACCTGAGATGAGGCACCTGTAACAGGGAGGGGTGCAGAACCAAGGAGTTGGCTAGACTCCCAAATATATATAGGAAACATGGGGGGATGGTTGCACTCACCTAAACATGCTTAAATGGGGTGCTGCTGGGGGCCATATTATACAATAAATACACAAGATCCAGCGCACTCTCCTATCTACTAAACAGCAACTTCAATGTTGACAGGTTTTATTAGTTTGTAAAAGTTTTTATTAAAAACACCTAATCTAGGCAAAAAAATGGGGATTTAGTTACATTATATGATCATACATTGCATAAGCCTGCCACAACGTCAATGTACCCCATCTTTGGCAGGTCCTACTCTCACAGTCTAATGTCTGCTCTTATGAGATTAACCACTTACTTGGGAAAAAATTCCATCTGAGGCTCTCTGCAGTACAAGGCTAAATAGGGACCTGAGATGAGGCACCTGTAACAGGGAGGGGTGCAGAACCAAGGAGTTGGCTAGACTCCCAAATATATATAGGAAACATGGGGGGATGGTTGCACTCACCTAAACATGCTTAAATGGGGTGCTGCTGGGGGCCATATTATACAATAAATACACAAGATCCAGCGCACTCTCCTATCTACTAAACAGCAACTTCAATGTTGACAGGTTTTATTAGTTTGTAAAAGTTTTTATTAAAAACACCTAATCTAGGCAAAAAAATGGGGATTTAGTTACATTATATGATCATACATTGCATAAGCCTGCCACAACGTCAATGTACCCCATCTTTGGCAGGTCCTACTCTCACAGTCTAATGTCTGCTCTTATGAGATTAACCACTTACTTGGGAAAAAATTCCATCTGAGGCTCTCTGCAGTACAAGGCTAAATAGGGATCTGAGATGAGGCACCTGTAACAGGGAGGGGTGCAGAACCAAGGAGTTGGCTAGACTCCCAAATATATATAGGAAACATGGGGGGATGGTTGCACTCACCTAAACATGCTTAAATGGGGTGCTGCTGGGGGCCATATTATACAATAAATACACAAGATCCAGCGCACTCTCCTATCTACTAAACAGCAACTTCAATGTTGACAGGTTTTATTAGTTTGTAAAAGTTTTTATTAAAAACACCTAATCTAGGCAAAAAAATGGGGATTTAGTTACATTATATGATCATACATTGCATAAGCCTGCCACAACGTCAATGTACCCCATCTTTGGCAGGTCCTACTCTCACAGTCTAATGTCTGCTCTTATGAGATTAACCACTTACTTGGGAAAAAATTCCATCTGAGGCTCTCTGCAGTACAAGGCTAAATAGGGACCTGAGATGAGGCACCTGTAACAGGGAGGGGTGCAGAACCAAGGAGTTGGCTAGACTCCCAAATATATATAGGAAACATGGGGGGATGGTTGCACTCACCTAAACATGCTTAAATGGGGTGCTGCTGGGGGCCATATTATACAATAAATACACAAGATCCAGCGCACTCTCCTATCTACTAAACAGCAACTTCAATGTTGACAGGTTTTATTAGTTTGTAAAAGTTTTTATTAAAAACACCTAATCTAGGCAAAAAAATGGGGATTTAGTTACATTATATGATCATACATTGCATAAGCCTGCCACAACGTCAATGTACCCCATCTTTGGCAGGTCCTACTCTCACAGTCTAATGTCTGCTCTTATGAGATTAACCACTTACTTGGGAAAAAATTCCATCTGAGGCTCTCTGCAGTACAAGGCTAAATAGGGACCTGAGATGAGGCACCTGTAACAGGGAGGGGTGCAGAACCAAGGAGTTGGCTAGTTGGTATATATATATATATATATATACAAATACAAATATACGTAGGTGCAGTGTGTGTGATTGTGAGCGGTGCAGTGTGTGTGTGATTGTGAGTGGTGCAGCGTGTAAGGGGTGCAGTGTGTGTGATTGCGAGGGGTACAGTGTATGTAATTGTAAGGGGTACAGTTTGTGTAATTGTGAGGGATTCAGTGTGTGTGGGGTACAATGTGTATGATTGTGAGGGGTGCACTGTGTGGGCGACAGGGGTTAGGAGGGTGGAGGGGCAGCGACAGGGGTTGGGGGGTAGAGGAACAGGAGGTAGGGGGGTGAAGGGGCAGTGACAGGAGGTAGCGGGGTAGACGTTTAGTGACAGGGGTTAGGGGGTAGAGGGGTAGTGACAGGGGTTAGGGGGGTAGAGGGGTAGTGACAGGGGTTAGAGGGGTAGTGACAGGGGTTAGGGGGGTAGTGACAGGAGTTAGGGGGGTAGAGGGGCAGTGAATGGGGGTGGGGGGAGTGGAGAGGCAGTGACAGGGGGTGGGGGGTGGAGAGGCAGTGACATGGGTTAGGGGGGGTAGAGGGTCAGTGACAGGGGTTAGGGGGTAGTGACAGGGGTTAGGGGGTAGTGACAGGGGTTAGAGGGGTAGTGACAGGGGTTAGAGGGGTAGTGACAGGGGTTAGGAGGGTAGAGGGGTAGTGACAGGGGTTGGGGTAGAGGGGCAGTGACGGGGTGGGTGAGTGGAGGGGCAGTAACAGGGGTTAAGGGGGGTGGAGAGGCAGTGACAGGGGTTAGGGGGGTAGAGTGGTAGTGACAGGGGTTGGGGGGTAGAGGGGTAGTGACAGGGGTTGGGGGTAGTGACAGGGGTTAGGGGGTAGAGGGGCAGTGACAGGGGTTATGGGGGTAGTGACAGGGGTTATGGGGGTAGTGACAGGGGTTATGGGGGTAGTGACAGGGGTTAGGGGGTAGTGACAGGGGTTAGGGGGTAGTGACAGGGGTTAGGGGGTAGTGACAGGGGTTGGGGATAGAGAGGTAGTGACAGGGGATGAGGGGGTAGTGACAGGAGTTAGGGGGGTAGAGGGGCAGTGACAGGGGTTAGGGGGTGGAGAGGCAGTGACAGGGGTTAGGGGGGTAGAGGGGCAGTGACAGGGCTTATGGGGGTAGTGACAGGGGTTAGGGTGGTAGAGGGGTAGTGACAGGGGTTAGGGGGGTAGTGGCAGGGGTTAGAGGGGTAGTGACAGGGGTTAGGGGGTAGTGACAGGGGTTAGGGGGGTAGAGGGGTAGTGACAGGGGTTAGAGGGCTAGTGACAGGGGTTAGGGGGGTAGTGACAGGGGTTAGGGGGGTAGTGACAGGGATTAGGGGGTTAGAGGGGTAGTGACTGGGGTTAGGGGGGTAGTGACAGGGGTTAGGGGGTTAGAGGGGTAGTGACAGGGGGTAGGGGGGTAGTGACAGGGGTTAGGGAGTTAGAGGGGTAGTGACAGGGGTTAGGGGGTAGTGACAGGGGTTAGGGGGGTAGAGGTGTAGTGACAGGGGTTATGGGAGTAGTGACAGGGGTTAGGGGGTAGTGACAGGGGTTAGGGGGGTAGTGACAGGGGTTAGGGTAGAGAGGTAGTGACAGGGGTTAGAGGGCTAGTGACAGGGGTTAGGGGGGTAGTGACAGGGGTTAGAGGGGTAGTGACAGGGGTTAGAGGGGTAGTGACAGGGGTTAGGGGGTTAGAGGGGTAGTGACAGGGGTTAGGGGGTAGTGACAGGGGTTGGGGGTAGAGAGGTACTGACAGGGGATAGAGGGCTAGTGACAGGGGTTAGGGGGGTAGTGACAGTGGTTAGAGGGGTAGTGACAGGGTTTAGAGGGGTAGTGACAGGGGTTAGAGGGGTAGTGACAGGGGTTAGAGGGGTAGTGACAGGGGTTAGAGGGGTAGTGACAGGGGTTAGGGGGTAGAGGGGCAGTGACAGGGGTTATGGGGGTAGTGACAGGGGTTATGGGGGTAGTGACAGGGGTTATGGGGGTAGTGACAGGGGTTAGGGGGTAGTGACAGGGGTTAGGGGGTAGTGACAGGGGTTAGGGGGTAGTGACAGGGGTTGGGGATAGAGAGGTAGTGACAGGGGATGAGGGGGTAGTGACAGGAGTTAGGGGGGTAGAGGGGCAGTGACAGGGGTTAGGGGGTGGAGAGGCAGTGACAGGGGTTAGGGGGGTAGAGGGGCAGTGACAGGGCTTATGGGGGTAGTGACAGGGGTTAGGGTGGTAGAGGGGTAGTGACAGGGGTTAGGGGGGTAGTGGCAGGGGTTAGAGGGGTAGTGACAGGGGTTAGGGGGTAGTGACAGGGGTTAGGGGGGTAGAGGGGTAGTGACAGGGGTTAGAGGGCTAGTGACAGGGGTTAGGGGGGTAGTGACAGGGGTTAGGGGGGTAGTGACAGGGATTAGGGGGTTAGAGGGGTAGTGACTGGGGTTAGGGGGGTAGTGACAGGGGTTAGGGGGTTAGAGGGGTAGTGACAGGGGGTAGGGGGGTAGTGACAGGGGTTAGGGAGTTAGAGGGGTAGTGACAGGGGTTAGGGGGTAGTGACAGGGGTTAGGGGGGTAGAGGTGTAGTGACAGGGGTTATGGGAGTAGTGACAGGGGTTAGGGGGTAGTGACAGGGGTTAGGGGGGTAGTGACAGGGGTTAGGGTAGAGAGGTAGTGACAGGGGTTAGAGGGCTAGTGACAGGGGTTAGGGGGGTAGTGACAGGGGTTAGAGGGGTAGTGACAGGGGTTAGAGGGGTAGTGACAGGGGTTAGGGGGTTAGAGGGGTAGTGACAGGGGTTAGGGGGTAGTGACAGGGGTTGGGGGTAGAGAGGTACTGACAGGGGATAGAGGGCTAGTGACAGGGGTTAGGGGGGTAGTGACAGTGGTTAGAGGGGTAGTGACAGGGTTTAGAGGGGTAGTGACAGGGGTTAGAGGGGTAGTGACAGGGGTTAGAGGGGTAGTGACAGGGGTTAGAGGGGTAGTGACAGGGGTTAGGGGGTTAGTGACAGGGGTTAGGGGGTTAGTGACAGGGGTTAGGGGGGTAGTGACAGGGGTTAGGAAGTATGGGGGCAGAGGCAGGGTGGGGGGGGCAGTGAGTGACAGGAGGCAGAGGGGGGTTTAAATACCTGCCCTGGTGGTCCAGTGGGCGCCCTCTCTCTTCAGTCTGCAGCTCCACCGGGAGTGAGCTGCAGACCACATGGTGAGTCTCGCGATCTCCAGTCAGAGCGTTGCCGCGGCAACGCTCTGACAGGCTGGAGATCGCGAGACACCTCAGTCTGCAGCTCACTCCCGGCGGAGCTGCAGACTGAGGATCAGGGCAGACGGACAGGAGGGGCCTCGCACCCGGCGGCATTGTGGGCAAGCCGCCGGGCCCCCTCCTGTGTCGGGTCCTCAGTCATAGACCGAGGACCCGACATGTTAGTCTGCCCAGAGGTAGTGCAGCACGGGGGTGTGATTAGGGTGTGCCCAGGCACACCCTTCACACCCCGTGCGCACGCCTATGATTGGAAGACACATACAGTCTGGGCTGGAGAAGAGGGGGCAGACTTAGAGCTGTAGTGTAAACATTGCAGTTCTCTGGAACTGCAACGTATTGCATTGCAGCACTAAGTGCAAAAGGAACACAGCACCCAAACCACTTCAATGAGCTGAAGTGGTCTATGTGCCTGCATTGTCCCTTTAAGTTAATATTGCAGCTTTTGCATTCTCTCCTTCCAAGCACAACACTTTTGGATGTGTCTTGAGTCTTATTACATGTCTTAGTCAATAATCCCACTGCACTTACCTAATGTCATATACTGGATTAATGTCACGTACTGGAATGTATTACAATAATTTATAACTGTAAGAATATTTTTTTTATTAAAATATAACATATCTTAAATTGTTTTCAAATGCATAAAAGCATTATACTGTCAGGAGTCCTGTATTTTGTGGAATAACATCCAAAGCTAGCACATGATATTAGTACATACTTGGTTTAAAAAAAATGGTGTTCAGTGATACCTAAAGGTTTGTAAAATATGAACAAAATGTGTTCAAATGTGCATAAATATTTGGGGTGCATAAATGAATAAAAACAATGTATATGATCCCTTGTCTTCATACAAATCAGTCCAAAAAGAAAGATAAGTTCAGACATACCAGAGCTCATAAGCAACATTTCAACCCAACAGCGTGTCCTTGTCAAGGCTATTTTTGGGGGAGGGCTGATTAATGTACTGGGGAGTGCTGGCCCCTAATTCAGTTTTGCACCCAGTCTTCAGCTGGAGGAGTGCACTTCCTGTCTATCTATTAATAGTATTTATACAAAGTCATAAACATTAGTAAAGGATAGCAAATATCAATGTACATCCTCTTAAAATCTCCCTAGAATGTATAAAATATATTTGTATATTGGCATAGTGTACAGACATTAAATATAGCTGAAATGTGGAAATTATTGCACTTTGTTATTCAGGCTATATGTATATATCACGATTATTCCTCCTTCCATTTTGTTTGTTATTTAGCAGCACCATACTTCCAGAGTCACATATGCTCTGTACACTGTGCAACCGAGGGATCTTTTACAGTCTCTTTAGGTCAGAGCTTTGGCAGAGGATGGTTTTGGTTGGTGGATGAAGACTATCTAAAGTATTTAACGTTTGAAGAAAATAATATCACTCTCTACACTGAATAAGTTCTGCTAGCGGGTGTTAATGTGAATTGAAGGTTTCCAGTGGCCATTTATTGATTCTCCAATGAAACCTTATGGGTTGTAAATTATTAACTCAATCTACTTCTATAGTTCAACTTTCTACAATCAAAAAAGGCTTAGCTGTTATCCCTCAAAACTCTGCCTCATCTCAGTGAGGCTAAAGATGTTCTAAACTTCTTAATAGTAGACAAAAAGGCAAAAACCTTCAATATGCAAGCAATTATTAATTAACTAACTCACTAAATAGCATACTGTATTCGTGTGTGGGCTGTTGATCTTTGTATATGGTATATATTTTGGTATTTACAGAAGAACCACTGCTGAGAAAGGCATGTTCTGTGTGTGCCCCCATTACCCTTTTTTCTGTGTATATTTGGAACACAGACCTGATTCCTTTTGGTTTGTTACAATTAGAATGTTTGTCTTCCATGTTGAAATGAGTATAGGACCTACTGATATTGGGGTACTTTAACCTTGTGGTGGCCTTAACACGATATGGCCATATGGTGTAAGCAAATTTGCTTGTTAAGATAGATCATTTTAAGATTTGTAAGATTTAAAAGTGTATTTTGTGTGTGTGCTGTTCCTCAATCTATATTTTGATTGTGCTAGGAAGTCAGCCAATGCTAAGTAGCCTGGCTAGGGACACATGGTATTGTGACCATACACACAATCCAACAGGTCAATGGATTTACCTGAAAAATAAAAGCAAAATGCCATCTAATTAATAAGTTATGGAATTTTAGTTTTAATGCTTTCCAATTTTGTGGTTTTGTGAGAGGTTATTTTTTATTCTAGCGGGGCTTTTTTGTTAATGAAACTTGTAATAATTTTTTTCTGGTGAAAAACATTAATAACATAGAGAAAAGAAATCATAGCATTTTGATGAAGTATTGCATTAAATATAATATAGATATATAATATGTAAACATACATTATTTTCTTTTTTCTTCTCACTTCTCACTTGATCTGCAAATAAAATCATCAATCAACTTTTTTCCTATCAATCATTTGTTTTTGGTTCCATGGATGGAAGGCTGAATGGGGGAACAATCTAAAGTGTATCATTCATTTGAATTGTGATGTATCCATATGTTATTTTGGAGTTTGGATATTTGGTTTAGTTGCCGAATGGCCAGAATTAAGATGAATCACAATTTGGAAGAAACTGAACGCACAAGTCTAACACATTCTATTTATAAACAACTAAATAACCAATGGCATTTTTAGTCATAACCTGGACAATGAAGTTCTTACTTTAGCATGGATCAAGTTTATTTAACATTGATAAGTCCATGGAACCTTTATTAAATGATTAGAGTATTCCATTTGAAAGCTAGATTGTTGTGATGAAAATATATGAGGAATTAAAGGGAGAACTGTTCGGCTATGATGGATTTTTGTAAGGACTGAAGAGATTGGAATAGTCCTGTGAGAGAACATTCCATAGAAAGGGACAAATCTGGAGAAGTCCTGCAGGTGAGAGTCTAGGGTGCAGGTTCGAGATTAAGACAATAAAGTGTCAACAGCACATCGAAGAGGCCAAACTGGAGCATATCTGCTAATGAGCATGGAGATATAAAGCTCTCCTTAACCACATCCATGCTTATAAGTAAACACAAGAAGTGTAAACCGAATCCTTAAGTAAGCCAGTGCAGAGACTGACAGAGGTTTGAGGTGTGAGAATTCATGGATGTAAGGTAGATGAATCTGGCAGAGGCTTTCATTATGGACTGTAGCGGGGCAATATGGGTGCTTTTCAGTCCATAAGCAGAGGGTTACAATAATCAAAGCTGGTAACAACAATAGCATGGATTAGCATTTGAGTGAGAAAGGAGTAAACTTGAGAGATGCTTTTAAGGAGAAAGTGACAGGATTTGGGGATAGATTTTATGTAAGGATTAAAGAAAAAGGTTGGAGTCAGAAAGCTCATCAGTAATTAATATAAAGTTCTTAAAAATTGGATTTAATTTAAATAAGAAAATTAATCCTGGTTGCATTGCATTTACTTTACTAATAAAATATATGTATACTATGTAAAGCTGCCTATATATAATTGTTTTTTCAGGATTTTTTTTAATGCCTGCAATTGAGTTATGTTGTAAACTATAGCTAGTTGGCATATGTGGGTTAGGAGAAAAGTTTGTAATCACTGTGCTTTGGTTTTCCAGAAATAAATTAAAATGTTTGTGTGTGTGTTGTCTGTGTGTGTTTGTATGCAAACTGCACAATTAACTACAAACAAAATCATAAAAGAGCCTCTAAAGTAGAAACCTTTCTTCATATAATAATGCTGATTAATCTTCACTTTATTACAAGAATACATCTTAAGACATTAGTGGTATTGTGTACTTTATCTAGAGATGCCATAGGATTTGTTTCAAACACTCATCTCATAAAAGGGCAAATGATTATCAAACTAATTACAATTATTATGCCACATTATGATACATTTTGCATTCCCTGGTGTCTGTCTAGAAATGTGCCTTTGACTGGCAATGTTTTATAGCTGCAATCTATAATGAATGCGGCGGTGAGGCTCATTTTCCTGTTTGTTTGCACCTCCCACACATTGGCTTCCAGTTAGATATAGGGATCAATTTAAAATTCTGGTGCTTGCTTACAAGTCCCTACATAATGCTGCTCCAACCTACCTATCCTCCCTAATACATAAGTATGTCCCGTCAAGGCCCCCACGCTCTGCCAAAGACCTACATATATCCACCTCTAATTTTTGCCTCCAAGATTTCTCCAGGACTGCACCTCTTCTGTGGATCTCCCTTCCCTTCTCCGTAAGACTTTCACTCAGTCTCCACTCATTCAAAAAATCTTTGAAAACTCACTTCTTCAAGAAAGCATATAAATTAAACTGTTAGCAGGTTTTTATCCTCCATCCCCCATGACTCCTCTCCTGCAACATTAAAAAATTCCCTAAGCCCTCAATGAATACTTTTCTAACAACCTCCTTCATACCTCTACTTTTACCCTTTGTGTCACTATACCCCACTCCCTCTAGAATGTAAGCTCATTGAGCAGGGCGCTCCACTTCTCTGTTCCTGTACGTTTAGTTGTCTGGTTACAATTTCATGTCTGTTAGTCCACCCACTGTACAGCGCTACGGAATGTGATGGCGCTATATAAATAACAAACTAAAATAATAATAATAATAATAATAATAAATAATAGATTATGCAATATTTGTTTACAAATAATTAAGATATAAGAGTGGTTTATTTACTAAAAAAAATGTATCACAGAGAATTGGCAAGGACATTGCAAGTCTAAGGCAAAGAACCACATTACTCTGGAATGAAAATGCTCAGCTATTTTTATTAAAAAAACAAAACAAAAAAAAAACAGTCACAATAAGGTTTGATACGTGTATGGAAGTTTTTATTTTATGTACTTTTTTCCCCTTATTTGATTTTGTGGCAAATAATCTTCAGCTTGGGTTTTAGTGAGCACTTGCTGTGGTGTGTTTTTTTTTGTTTGGAATTTTTCCGTTACTTAGTCTGTCCACCTGGCATCTCTTTTCTGACAGGGTAAGTGGAGCTTTTTCTCATCTCTTCGTACCACTGAAGTGTTTTTTTTTAATGCTCTTACTTTTTAGGCAGCATATTTGTTCTATGTATGCCGGGCACTGGTTAAGTTTTTAATCATTTCTATTTTTCTAACTCACCAAATTTGGCCACACATTTGAATTCCCCTAGTACATTCGCCACATTTCCCACATCACTCAATAAACCCCAACATGTAAGTTAGTAAGTATTTAGTTAGAAAGGGCTTTGTTGAAATTTAAAGCTTAAAGGGATACTGCAGGTAAAAAAAAGGCTAATGCAAAGCGAGGTAGAAACATATCACAGAGGGCCTTGAGCAACAATTAACTCCTGTTATCTGCAAGTGTGGCATCCTGCTGTTCTTTTATCAGGTTTATATGACAGCATACAATCTGCTGAACTATTTCATTGTGAGTGCAGAGTTTATAGCCATGCTCTTTAGGAACTGGCATTTACCACCTTTTACCTCAATGAGATTTTGTTTGAAATCCAAGTGCTTGGCTTCTTCCAGAAATCCAGATAAGTAGAAGTGCTGATGTATATCTTAACTTAAGAAATAGCTTTCAAGTCCCTGTTAGCTGTTATAACAGAGTAACCTCTACCTCACATACCTGTCCCTTGCTCTCTCCTAAAGGGCAGCACTCTATTCTCTCTTCCAGCTCAGTCTCACCGCTTTGCTGGTGACCTTCTCCTGTCCGCTTCTCACTGCTAGCTCGCATTTGCAGGGCTTTCATGGGCAGCTCATTCCCTTTTGATCAGCCTGCCTACCCCATTATACTCTCCCTAGTCTTTAATCATTTAAGAAGTCCCTAAAAACCCATCTGTTTAGAAATGCTTATGGCCTTACAGAGTTATGTCTATATCTCTTGCTCTCTCCTAAAGTACCACACTCCATTCTCACCTCCAGTTCTGTTTCTTTTCCACCTAGTGTGTCTTCATACTCCACTCCTGTAGAGTTTAAGCTCGTCTGAGCTGAGTCCTCATCTACCTATTGTTCCTGTATCATTTTGTATTTGTCCCATGTATTGTTAAACTTCCCCCTTCCATAATATTGTAAAGTGCTGTAAAAAAAAGTAGGCACTATATAAATACCAATAATATTAATAATAATAATAATAATAATGTTCAGAACTGACAGCATCATTAGCAGCCCAGAACAAGCGTTTCACATGCTAAAGTCAGTTCTTTGCATACAATGTGCCCATTGTCAGCATAAATAGCATGCTGGTGTTGGTCAACCAATCGCTGCACAGCCCACATGCCTCCCATGCCATCCCTCAGCCCGGCCGGCCTTTAGGAGCAAGAAGCAGTAATCTTGCTCCCTCTGGAGCAAGAAGCAGTGATGTCACTGAACGAGGATTGTGTTGCAGGGAAAACTTTACATCAGTGTAGAATCACACGTCAGTTTTCCCTTTTTGGTTTATTGTTACAACTAGGGAACATGCCAGTAACTACAACCTAAAACCTTTAAGTCCATTGTATTCGATAGTCTTTGGTAAAATCTTATTTATCACATTTTTAATTGTAATTATTCAAAGAAGTTTAAAGATAAATGGCACCACAATAATACCCAATAACCAGTGCAGCACAAATCCCCCCAAGTGTTATGCCCTTAAAACACTTATACATATATAGAATTTTGATGAGAAATAAGGTGATAGCACACTAATGGTAAGTGTATTACACACTGGCAGAAGTAGGCAGGATAAAACCTATTTATAAACACATAAAAGTGACATAGCGCAGACTGTATGAAGTGGTATCCATGTAACAAGTATAAAGGACACTCACATATTTAAGAGCCCTTGAGGTTGGCTCCCAACTCAGGAGGTATGGTAAAACCACACAAAGTATTGCTGCATAGATGGTCCCAGCGATATTTTCCTCAGATGGAGTTCAGGAGCCAATTTTAGATGTGGGCAACAAGGGTAAAAATATATATTAATCAGTTTGATGATGTGCAACAAGCATTTTGAATGCAATGTAATCATAATATACAACAAACATTATAGTTATCAGTAAATATGAAAATAGGGGAATAAAATATTAATAAAACCATCAGAAAAATTATTAAAACAAATTAAAAGATCAATAGTAGTTACAAATTAATATATCACCCATATAAAACACAATGATCATAATAGAACAAAGGGATAACAGAAAAAAAGGCTAAATGTTATAATAATGTGCCAATATCAAAATCTATATTTAAACCTTTTGGGCAGAGTGTCTGTAATTCAAAAATCCATTTTAGCTCTTGTCTGGCCAGACTACCGGCACTGTTCCCAGTTCCCCAATGATTTATTACTCTGTCAATCCCTAAAAATTCCAAACCACTGGGGTCAGATTGGTGGTGATCTAAAAAATGCTTAGATACGCTGTGGTTAATAAAACCCTTTTTAATATTCTTAATATGTTCGTTTATAGGTACTTTTAACGATCTAGATGTTCTGCCAACATATTGTTGGCCGCACAAACATTTTAAAAAATAAATAACATTTCTGGTTTCACACTTAAGGGATTTAATCCTAAAAACTTTTTTTGGAAACCATGGCAATAAAATCCTATTTTTTTCTTTTTTTTTTTTAAATCTTTTTTTTTTTTACATGCATTACAACAACCACAATAATAAAACCCTGATTGTGAATTATACCATTTGTTTAAAAAATGATTACTTTCTTCTTTATTGTTTTTGAGATAACTTGATGTTAAAATACGTTAACCATGTTTTGCTCCTCGTAAAACAAATGTGGGTTTTGATCCTGTAAATTTATCCAATTCATGATCTTGTTTTTAAAAAAAGCCAATTACGGTTAATAATATATATATTTTTTAAATTCCAGCATTAGTACTGTAATTAAAAATGAATGGAATTTGTTTATTTTGACTTTCTTCTTTTCATTATACTTTAGAAGTTAAGACCTGTCTAACTTGCTGATTTCTAAAATCTCTTTTGGGAGATGTTCCCCATTAAAACCCTTTTGTTCAAACTGGCCTGAAGGGTAGAGAAGATACAATCCAGGTGCAGTTGAGAGATAGAGCAGCAAAATGGGGAGAATTATTTCCTTAACTGTTCAACCTTGTCGGTAAAGTACAATGCAAGCTATCGGCTGAAAGCTTAGTTTGGGGTTGGCATCAGCAGGGCAAAGGAGATCAAGGAGATGCCAGAGATTGGGAGCATGAACTAATGAGGTAAAGTAGGATTGTTTTTAAAGATTGGGGTCTGCCCTGTCTGAACACAAAATGATTATATACTAGAGAAGTCTGACAAGGTGCACATACACCAAGGTACATAACACCAATTTTGGAATCAGACCTTCGATTTTATCAAACAAATATCTAAATACAAGGATAATAAGAGCCAATTATAACTGTTTTTATATTTGCAAACCTTTGGGTGGTCTAACCTAATTTTATATGATAAAATTATATATTTTATATTTTATATGATGTAAGATATTCCCTTTTTTAATTACTCACACTGGAACTTACACAGTCTTTCCTGACAGTCTTTATTCTTACTTTACTTTTATCTTTATTCCACTCTGGTCTATCCGATAGGGCGCCTGTGTGGGTGGAATATAAATGGAAGGAGATCATCAGAGTAAAAGTACATTCACCGAGTGGCAGTTCGGTGGGCGAAACACCTTGCTAATGAGACAGAGCAGAGGAGAATTGACCAATTTTGTCAAAATTGACAGATATGCTAAAAATGCAAAATTTCTACGTGCATTAGAAACTGCTTGCAGGTCATGTGAAATAATAGCAAATTATATATAACAGTTAAACATAGAAAACAGATTGGAGATTTAACAACACTGCAGACAAACAAATACACTGAATAAATAGAAAGAACATGCAGAATGTCCTAAAATAATCTAACAAAGAGAGAGAAGGCATGGTTACAGACACTAATTATTATTGAACTTGGAAATAATTGGTATATAAATGAACATATATATCCCTGTGCAGCACTTTCTTGTATTGCAAATATTTATATTATATATTAGTTTGATGTTCTGAATATAAATGCATTTTAATACTGTTTGAAAGCAAATAGGTTAATTCCATATTTATTTTTCTATAACAGTTTCACCAATCTCTTATTTCCCCAAAAATCTATGTAGGTCTCTCTATGTCTGGAATAAAAGGGACCAAACTTTACAAAATCCATTATGATTTCTACATCACATAATTAATTATAGGGATCATGGCATGGTCATCTATACATTTTAAATGCAAAGCCCTACCTTCCTTTCTGTTATTCATGTTTATAGAACATCTAAATAAAATGTATATTTTAATAAACATGTGTATGACATAAAGGGACACACCAGGCCCCTAAAGCACTTAGCTTGCGATTTTTTTTGATTTTACAAAAAGTTCATGTTTCAGTAGAAAGTGACACTTTTGTAAATTAACCGTGTTACCAGGGCCAGCAAATGCCTGGTGGGCTGCAATTGCCAAGGGCTGAGGCTGGCAGGGGAGGTCACAGGATTTCCCCGGCCTGTCCATGCAGAGCCAGAGCTATCTGAGCGCTGGACCCGCTGTGTTCCTTGATGGGCATGTGAGGGAGATCAAAGCTGGCCCACATGCAGTGTGATACGGCCACCAGCTGGGAAAGGAGGGAAGTAGAGGATCCGGAGGAGCTCTCTTGCATCTCCGCCGGGTTCCTCTCGCGAGATTTGTAGTGTTGCCATGGCAACGCCTCAGATCTTGTGAGAGTGAACTCTAGCCTCACAGGCTAGCGTTCACTCACCACTAGCACCACCAGGAAGGACAGCACGGTCCCCCCTCCCAGGCTAAAGGTAAGAAGTAAGGGGGGATATAATGCTTGCTTTTTTTGTTTTCTTTTAATTTAAAATAAGTACATTTTCTTTTAATTTAAAGTAAATTCTTATATAGTGGCATAACTCTGCCTCTCCCCAACACACAATCCCTCCTAACATATACTGTACACACACAGCACTCTCACACAGCATTTTTTCACACACATTACCCTCACACACACACGTCACCCTCACACACAAGTAGAGACAAGTTGCAAGCAAACACAGCGCACACATGTTATTAAATTTGCTTGCGCTGTGCAGAACAAATACAGTTTTTTTTTCTCATGCTAGAGCTCTTCAGCAGAACTCTGTGCATGGTCTGCCCTGGAAGAGCATTGAACCAACATGCTCACTTTGAGAGAGGGTGTGCTTGTCATTGGTGATGACAAAACACACCCACTCTGGCCCGCTCCCTTCTTAGTGGGCCGCTGTGATTAAAAAATGCTCAGGCCGAATTATTTTTACCAGTCTGGCCCTGCTTGTTACACACTCAGGCTGTCAATCAGACAACCAGTCTTGTTACTACCTGGTTTGGTTAGCCACAGTAGAGCTAAACCCAAGGGGCAGCTACCTTGCAAGTCTGTGATAGGATAAGACATCTGCATATTTTAATTTATTGTTGTTACGATACACCATCAATGAAAAAACATAAGTACATGCATGCATGTTTAATCATTTGGGGTATATTGACTCAACTGTGATTTTTTATTATTTTGTCCGTTTACGAGTATACCTATAGTCACCTATGTACATAGAAAAAGTGCATTCAAATCTCAAGTCTCACTAATAGCAGACAGACCCAGCTTATTTCTGCACTTCTCATGAGTTGTTACAAGAATAACTCCATGGAGGCTGCTGGAGGAAGTCATTAACTTGGGCATCATGCCTTGGATTAAGTGAATCTCCTAACATAGTTCCCATAACTACAGTCAAAGGACCCATAGCAACTCATTGTGTTAACAGTCCCAGTCTTAATGGCCTACTCCAAAATTATAAATAAATACAATTATTTATAACTGATGATTTTCCAGCCAAACGATATAGAGAAACATTTCCTTCTACTTTATGCTAATGCTCAAAGAATTCAGGAAGAGCACTTTTTTCACTTTTATAACGTAAGAAAGAAGGTACACTCTGTGAACCCCTAAAGAAGTTAAGTAAGCAAAAGTGCTTGAAGGATTTTAAGTGTTTCTTCAAAGGAACACTATAGTATTAGTAATATAAACCTGTATTCCTAATGCTAACATATCTATGACCCTAGCTCTGCATAGGTTTCCCCCTCCCCCAGCTTGCCAAAAATAAATCAAAAACGGTTTACATACTTCCAAAAATATCTAATCCAATGCTCCATATAGAAGAGCATTGGGGACCTAGTGCGCCTTACATTGTATGGTTAAAAGAACAGTGACGCGGCACCCAGACCACTTAATTAAGGTGAAGCGGTTTGGATGTTTATGGAATTCTATGAAATCACATAACAATTCTCTTCTCTTGTAGCATTATTACCACTTTCAAGTACTGGTAAAATGTTTTCATTATATTAAAATAAATGTAAAATCAGCTATGGGAGGATAACATGATTTAAACAGAAAAAATATAGAATTTTAGAAAAAAATACCTTATCTAGTAATAAAAGATAAGGTCATGGTATAAAAAGTAATTTTATTATCTTATTATCTTATTTCTCATAAAATATTCATCTTTATGATCATCAACAGTATGATACATTTTATCAATAGATTTTGTTTTAAAAAAAAAATATGATATACGATTTGATGGCAAAAAAGGACTCCGTACTTATTGTTCTTTTCTATACACACATATTCTCTTTAAAAAGAATTTGCAAGGCATACTATTTTGATATAAGTCCATAAATGTGTATCTAGTGGAGAATATATTAATAGGAAAAGCACAAAATAATTGAAAACAACATGTGGGTTAGCAAAGTAATAAAACAGATGAGCTTTTAATATCAAACATCAGATATCTTGTGGAGAACAGGCTTTTACTGCTAAATCAAATATCAAAATGGCCACATTTTTCATCAAATAGTGCTGCTCAGCAAAATGAGCCATCACTGCATTGCCTCCATTGTGTCTTGTCTGAATAATTCACTTTGTAAGTCAATGTACAATGAACAAAATCAGACACATATTTTGACCATATAATAAATAGATAATTCCCCAATAAGATATATGAGATTACACTATATATATATATAATTAAATTATACAGTTAACAATACCAAAACTTGCAGTCTGGCTGTATTATTTATGATCAATGGGTGTTCGGTTACAAATATACTTATCCAAAATGTACCAGCATTCTTCGACTTTGGTATAAAAGGAATTTTTAGTCTCAGAATCTTATAAATATACAGTCATGGGAAAGAGAAAGAACACCCTCTGATTTATATGGTTTTACATATCATTACATTCCTGAGCAGGTCTTAAAATTAGGTAAATACAACCTCAGATGAACAACAGCACATGACGTAATTTATTTACGAAAATTAAAAAAAAAAACCATCATAAGCATAACGTTCAAGACAGATGGGTGCTGGATATCATAAGAAGTTACCTACTGGAATTCAGCACTGCTCCTCAGGATTGCAGCTTTTAGATTCCAAAGCATCCAGGGAACATAGAGAAAAGACTAGTTCTGCTTCATCTCATTCCTCCAATTAGAAGGGGTTATTATTGAGGTCCCAGAAGCAGAAAAAAACATTTGGTTTCTATTTCCAACTATTTCTTACAAGTATCAGGAAGTTGAAGGCCAATTCTAGATCTCCACAGACTAAAGAGATTTCTAAGAAAAAGGAAGTGTCACAGGAGTCTTACCCCAACATGTAGGGAAGTGTAAACCCACAAAAGGTGGATCCAAAAGATGCATTACCGAGCCTTAGAATGGCCGGACTTAACATATTAATACAGCAAGAAACAAGGTCAGCAGTGGCGGATCCAGGGGGGGGGCAACGGGGCAATTGCCCCCCCCGAGATTCTCCCCTGCCGGCTAATGCAGGGCTGACATTGCCCAAGTGCCAGCCCTGCATTGTGCCTGCAGACCGGGGAGGGAGATCAGTGATCTCCCTCCCCGGTCCGCAGGCACATTGCTGACAGCCGACCGGCAGGGGAGGGAGAGAGGACCCGGGAGCTGGGAGTTACCAGCAGCTCCTCCGGGTCCTCCTCTCGCGAGATTTGGAGCGTTGCCGCGGTTACCACGGCAACGCTCCAAATCTCGCGAGAGTGAACTCTAGCCCTGGAGCGCGGGCTAGAGTTCAGTCCTACCACTGGGACCACCAATGAACCCCACTGGGACCACCATGGAACGAAAGATGTCCCCCCTCCTCCCAGTAAAGGTAAGAAGGGAGGGGGGACATAACATTTATTTAATTTAAAAAAAAAAAAAAACACACACACATTAAAAGAAAAATCCTTCTTATCACACAGACACACATTGCCCCTGCCCCCCATACACACACATTGCCCCTGCCCCCCATATATACACACATTGCCCCTGCCCCCCATACACACACACATTGCCCCTGCCCCCCATACACACACACATTGCCCCTGCCCCCCATACACACACACATTGCCCCTGCCCCCCATACACACACACATTGCCCCTGCCCCCCATACACACACACACACACACACACACACACACATTGCCCCTGCCCCCCATACACACACACACACACACACACATTGCCCCTGCCCCCCATATACACACACACACACACACACACATTGCCCCTGCCCCCCATATACACAAACACATTGCCCCTATATACACATACACTGCCCCCATACACACACACTGCCCCCATACACACACATTGCCCCTGCCCCCCATACACACACACACATTGCCCATGCCCCCCATACACACACACACACACACATTGCCCCTGCCCCCCATATACACACACACATTGCCCCCATATACACATACACTGCCCCCATACACACACATTGCCCCTGCCCCCCATACACACACACACATTGCCCCTGCCCCCCATACACACACACACACATTGCCCATGCCCCCCATACACACACACACACACACATTGCCCATGCCCCCCATACACACACACACACACATTGCCCCTGCCCCCCATATACACACACACACACATTGCCCCTGCCCCCCATATACACACACACATTGCCCCCATATACACATACACTGCCCCCATACACACACATTGCCCCTACATACACACACTGCCCCCACACACATACATTGCCCCACACATACACTGCAATACACACACACACACACACTGTAACTGTCACACACACATACTGATCCACACACCTTCACACACACACTGCTAATACACTGTCCCCCTCACACACACACACACACTGCACCCCTCACACATTGCACCACTCACACATACCACTGCTCCTCTGCCCTACTACAGCCCCATTTCCCAGACGACCTCAGGTAAGTTGTCAAACAGTTCTTAAACAGTTTGACTACTTACTCTGGGAGGGGGTCTTGGCATTATTGGCACTATAACCACTACACTGAGCTGTAGTGGTTATTGTGTCTGGATTATTTATTTAAATAATCTACAAGTGCCCCTCCCGAGATCAGGCTCTGGATCCGCCACTGAAGGTCAGGGTAAGCCAAGGTCAGGAATACCAAAATACACAGAGTATATGCAAAGCCAGGTCAGGATACCAGAAATGACAAGTCAAAATATGAAGCCAAGGACTGGATACCAGAAATCACAAGTCAAATACGAGCCAAGGTCAATAACAGGAATGCAACAAGAAAGACTTATTGTCACGACTAGTAATGTGGTCCAGCACGCAGAAACTATGTAAATATATACATAAGAAAGAAAAGGAAAATAACAGGATAGAGCGTAAACCGGACCTTAGAATGGCCGGACTAATACGCTAGAGACAGAGAATGGTCAAAGGGAAAGCCGAGGTCAAGGAAGCCAGAAAATACTCAATACCGATAAGACAAGCCAAGTCAGGGAAACCAGAGATCAGAATAACCAGGGAAACGCCAAGGATCAGGATACCAGGAAATCAGAAACACGAGAATAGCACTTTCAGGGAACCAGGAAACTGAAACCACGACATGGCAAAGTACTAGGGTGAATTAGGGGTTTAAATACCCCTCTCTAAGCTATGATTGGTCAGAGGGCGACCTCTGACCCCAGAACGTGCGTGTGCGTTAACGTCGTGACGTCACGCACACGTTAGTATAATTCTCGGGGGCGGGGCTATCCATAGACGCGACCACGTGGTCGGCGCCATATTGGATTCGGGCGTGATGCCCGGAAGAACTACGTGCGCGGTTCCCGGCTCGCCGACGAGCAGGTAAGCTCGTGTAGTCGGAGCGGTCGTGCCGGTCGGGCACGACCGTGAGGCTCGGTGGGCCGGTGACCGCAACAGTACCCCCACTCGAAGACCGCGCACCGGGCGGGAAGGACCCGGCTTAAGAGGAAAGCGGTTGTGAAATGACCGGATAAGACGGGGCGCATGGACCCGGTCAGCAGGAACCCAACAACGTTCCTCGGGACCATAACCCTTCCAGTCAACGAGATAGGACAAGACACCTCTGGATAATTTGGAGTCCATGATAGAACGGACTTCGTATTCTTCTTGATCACCCACTACCAAGGGCGGAGGAGGAGTGGATACCCTGGTGTAGCGATTGCAAGTAAGGGGCTTGAGCAGAGACACATGGAAAGTATTCGCTATTCTCATATGAGCCGGTAGTGCTAAAGTATAGGTCACTGGATTAATACGTTGGGTAACTCGAAAGGGACCAATGTACCGAGGGGCAAATTTCATGGACGGGACCTTAAGCTTGATATGTCTTGTGGAGAGCCACACCCTGTCACCTGGAAGATAGACAGGATTAGCGCCCCGTTTCTTGTCAGCTTGGACCTTTGCTCGTAATGAGGCTTTTTGCAGAGCTGAATGGACGGAATCCCAGGTATCATGAATCGATTCTAAACGGGTGTTCAAAGCGGGGATTTCTGTGTCTGAGAATGCAGAAGGTAAAACAGTGGGGTGATAACCCTGATTAACAAAGAATGGACTGTGATTAGAAGATTCATGAGTGGCGTTGTTTCTGGCGAACTCAGCCATGGGTAAGAGCTCATACCAGTTAGATTGATTGGCATTTATAAAGCAACGTAAATAGGCTTCTAAAGACTTATTCGCCCTCTCTGCTGCTCCATTTGTTTGAGGGTGATTTGCTGACGAAAAGGAGAGTTCGACGCCCAATTGTTTGCAAAAGGAACGCCAAAACCTAGAAACAAACTGGGTACCTCTGTCAGATACTATGCTTTTGGGTACACCGTGCAACCGAAAGATCTCTCTCAAGAATATTTGAACTAGATCTTGAGCAGATGGTAATTTTTTAAGTGGGACGAAATGTGCCATCTTCGTGAATCTATCAATAACCATAAGGACTGTATTAAACCCGTTTGAACTGGGTAGATCCACAATGAAATCCATGGCCAAGTGGGTCCATGGAGCACTAGGTATGGGCAGTGGTTGTAACAGTCCAGGAGGTGACCTAGGAGGAACTTTAGAAACGGCACATATTTGACATGCCCCAACATAATCTTTGATATCGTTTCTAAGAGCAGGCCACCAAAATCTCCTGGAGACGGCAGAGAGGGTTTTATGGACTCCAGGATGGCCCGCTGTGAGGTTGTCATGGAACAAATCTAGTACCTTCTTTCGAAACTGAGGTGACACATACAGTTTGTCCGTAGGTTTTCCCACAGGTGCCTGAGTTTGATCTGCTATTATGGCACAGAAGAGTGGAGAAGACACTTCGGAAACTGTAGTGGCAATGAGGCATTCAGGAGGTACAATAGGATATATCACCTGTTCCGGAACTTCATCTGTCTCAAACTGCCGAGAAAGTGCATCTGCCTTGGTGTTTTTAGTACCAGGTCTGTATGTAATTACGAAATTGAATCGGGAGAGGAACAATGACCAACTAGCCTGACGAGAGGACAGTCTCTTAGCGTCCCCAATATAAGCCAAATTCTTATGATCAGTAAAGATCAAAAGAGGCTCTTTGGAACCTTCCAAGAGATGCCTCCATTCCTTAAGGGCAAGTACAATGGCCAAAAGTTCCCTATTCCCTATGTCGTAATTCCTCTCTGCAGGTGTGAGTTTGCGAGAGTAAAATCCACAGGGATGTAAAGGTGTATCAGGACTTTCTCTTTGAGACAGAATGGCTCCAACTCCTGTCTCTGATGCATCCACCTCTAGGATAAATGGTTTGGATGGATCAGGATGGGTCAGGACAGGTGCTGAGGAAAATAAAGATTTTAATCGTTCAAATGCCTCTCTTGCTTCTTTGGGCCAAGATATACAATTTGCTCCTTTTTTTGTTAAATTGGTTATAGGGGAAATCACGGAGGAAAATCCCCTTATGAATTTGTGGCAGTAATTCGCAAAACCTATAAAGCGTTGAGTAGCTTTAAGGCCCTTGGGTAATGGCCACTGTAAGACTGCCTCCAGTTTGCGAGGATCCATCTGGAAACCAGACGGAGATATAACGTATCCAAGGAATTGTATCTCCGTTTGGTCAAACTGGCATTTCTCCAGTTTACAGTAAAGGCCGTTCTGTAACAGGGTTTTCAGTACAATTCTCACATGTTCGTGATGTGTCTCTAGGTCTGGGGAATAGATGAGAATGTCGTCCAAATACACTAGAACGAACATGTGAAGGTACTCTCTTAGGACATCGTTAATAAAATCCTGGAATACCGCTGGAGCGTTACATAATCCAAACGGCATAACCAGGTATTCGTAATGTCCCATTCTGGTGTTAAATGCGGTCTTCCATTCGTGACCGTCCTTAATCCTGACTAGATTGTATGCACTTCGGAGATCGAGCTTGGTAAAGACTCGAGCTCCCTTCAATCTGTCAAATAGCTCTGATATAAGGGGAATAGGGTAGGCATTTTTATGGTAATCCTATTCAAACCCCTATAATCAATACAAGGGCGTAGGTCTCCTTCTTTTTTAGAGACAAAGAAGAATCCAGCCCCGGCTGGTGAGGAGGACCTACGGATATGACCCTTTCTGAGAGCATCCTTAATATATTCCTCCAAACAAAGATTTTCCTGGGGGGACAAGGCATAGACTCCTCCCTTGGGAGGCATAGTCCCTGGTAATAAGTTTATAGTACAGTCATAAGGTCTATGAGGAGGTAACCCTTCTGACTGGACCTTGTTAAATACCTCTTTCAAATCCATATACTGCTGCGGAATTTGTGTGGTCAAGGGAGGTGTAACAGGAACATTAATGGTGCCAATAGGTTGTGGGATTTGCTTAAAGCAAACACCTTTGCATCTCTCACCCCAACTCACAATCTCTCCTTCAATCCAATCCAAACGTGGATTGTGTTTCAGGAGCCAAGGGAAACCGAGTATTATCGGAACTGTAGGTGAAGATATGATTTGAAAGGTCATTTCTTCAGAGTGGAGAATACCCACTGAAACAGTGATTGGCAGAGTTTCGTGTGTGATGAAAGGCTGGGTAAGAGGCCTTCCATCAATGGCCTCGACTGCTATAGGTTTCTCTTTATGTCTTAAGGGCAGGAGATGTTTTTCAATCATAGCCTCACACTGAACAGCAGTGTTCTCGAAAGATAAGGTTACTTTGATAAGGAAACGGTTCTTAGTCAATTTAGGGGACATATACATCACACCTAAGGTCGGTCCCCGTACGTGCCTTAGGTGTGCAAGTTTTCCGGCCGAACCGGGCATGACGATCTTAGATGTCCCTTCTTGCCACAATACATACATAACCCCTCGTTACGTCTGTGTTGTCTCTCTGCCTCAGTGAGTTTAGCACTACCCAATTGCATGGGTTCAGGTTCTGGAAGAGGCGTTTGGCTACTCACCACTGGGTTAGAGAAACGAGGAGCTATGGACAAATTAGAACGTCTGTTACGTTGTTTGTTTTTCTCTCTCTCTCTGAGCCGGTTATCAATGTCTATCATGTAGGCAATAAACTCATTAAGATTAACCGGAAGGTCTCTAGCTGCAGTCTCATCTTGTATATTCTCAGCTAAACCTTCAGAGAAAGCAGCCACCAGACCGCTATTGGTCCAATCAACCTCAGACGCTAATGTCCTGAACTCTATTGCATAATCGGCTACAGAACGACTGCCTTGCTTGATTCTCATAAGGGCTTTGGCAGCATTCTTCTCCCTGCCTTTAGGTTCAAATGTAGCCTTAAAGGCCGTAAGAAAGGTACTGTAATCACGGGCTACTGCGTCACCACTTTCCCATAAGGGGTTAGCCCAAGTCAAGGCTTTTCCAGTTAATTGGTTCATCAGATAGCCTATTTTAGATCTATCTGTTGGGAATGAACCTGGGGAGGCCTCAAAGTGGTATTCTATTTGGTTTAAAAAACCTCTGAATTCCTTAGAATCACCTCCATAACGAGGGGGCGTGACAAGGTTATGGACGGTGGTTTATGTGGTACGGGAACCACTACAGGTGGCGGAACCACAGGTGGTACAGGAGGGACCTCTAAATAGGCAGTCCTCTGGAGCAAGGTCTGAAATGCCTGGGCAAATTGGTCTAACCTGTGGTCCATATCCTCCACCCTATTTTCACAGGCGATCATATGTTTGCATAGTTCTGCAGGATCCATGGCCATGTCGTAATGTCACGACTAGTAATGTGGTCCAGCACGCAGAAACTATGTAAATATATACATAAGAAAGAAAAGGAAAATAACAGGATAGAGCGTAAACCGGACCTTAGAATGGCCGGACTAATACGCTAGAGACAGAGAATGGTCAAAGGGAAAGCCGAGGTCAAGGAAGCCAGAAAATACTCAATACCGATAAGACAAGCCAAGTCAGGGAAACCAGAGATCAGAATAACCAGGGAAACGCCAAGGATCAGGATACCAGGAAATCAGAAACACTAGAATAGCACTTTCAGGAAACCAGGAAACTGAAACCACGACATGGCAAAGTACTGGGGTGAATTAGGGGTTTAAATACCCCTCTCTAAGCTATGATTGGTCAGAGGGCGACCTCTGACCCCAGAACGTGCGTGTGCGTTGACGTCGTGACGTCACGCACACGTTAGTATAATTCTCGGGGGCGGGGCTATCCATAGACGCGACCACGTGGTCGGCGCCATATTGGATTCGGGCGTGATGCCCGGAAGAACTACGTGCGCGGTTCCCGGCTCGCCGACGAGCAGGTAAGCTCGTGTAGTCGGAGCGGTCGTACACAAATGTGTATCAGGACAGAAACAATGATAGGGCAATGGGTAAAGGCTAGAAGTGAGCTTAAATAGGTTAAAAAGAGTCCCATTGGTCTATGTCATCTCTGCAACCCCAAACAGCATGGGGTCACCTAGATGATGTGGTCCATTTAAGGTAATATAATTAATTAAGGAGCTCTTTCCCCGTGAATATTCTTGAACTGTTAGCAGCCTTCAGACCTCTGAAGCATTTTCAACATCATCTGATTCACAAGTGGGTGAAGGCCCGCAAACCAGCAGAAGGAGCCATTCGCGGGACCAAATACTATTCAGCTTGCACGACCAAGTGAAGCATTCTGCCCACATTGCCTGAGGAGAGAAGCAGCACGGGTGTCTGGCAAAGGCAAGTTTGTGACAAGAAGTTAAAGATAGAGTCTCTTCAGCCTATTGATTTTTCCCTTGCAATTGATGTCAATAGACTTGCAATATGCCTATTTCCATGTTCCCATTGCCATACATGAAAGTTTCCTAAGATTTGCTGTAGAAGAATGACATTTCCAATTCAGAGCCCTTTCCTTTGGCTCAAATACTGCTCCATGAACGTTTTCCAAGATGGTAGTTCTCATAGCAGAGCTGAGAAAAGAAGATATAGCACTATATCATTATCTAGGAAACATCATCATTCTTGCAGACAATATGAATACTTTGTAAAACCACAATCATGTTTGCATCCAGTTCCTCCATTAGCATGGCTGGAAAATCAATGCTGCCAAAAACCACCTTTCTCAAGACAGAGGAAAAAGGCTTGGTTTAAAGGTCAGATAGATGTTGACAGTCAATGTAACCTCACCAGAGATGTTTATGAGCTTGTTGGGCTCCATGTCATCCACCATAGAATTAAAAAGATGGTCACTGTGGTGGATGAGAATACTTCAAAGGAATTTCCTTCTCCAATTCAAATCAGGCAATCACCTACAGCCAATCAAGATTCCATCTAATGTACATCTTTCTCTGCTCTGGTGGTTAAAGAAGAAAACACATTCTGATGTCCTGGATACAACAGAATCTACAGGATCTGGTAGTTGTTCATTAACCAGGTCAGAAGAATACTGGGGTGTTTTATCTCAGTAGAGTAAGGATAGGACAAGAGAATGGACTCTGTCAGCCAAAGTCTTCCAGATGATAACAACAAGCTAGGGCATGCCACAAGTGGATCTTATGGCAAATCGCAATAACTTTCTCCATTTATAGACAATTTGTCTTACCGTGGACTGATGAACAGCAAGGCTTTTTTATGCAAGTCAACAATTCTTAATCGTAGGTCTTCTGAGAGCTCTTTTGTGCGAGGCATCATTCACATCAGGCAATGCTTTTTGTGAAACGCAAACCCTAGACTAATGACATCTCCAAGAGCTAATTGGAGTGAGATGTCAGCCAACTGGAGTCCAATCAATGAGATGAGATTGGAGGTGTTGGTTACAGGTGCCCTATAAAAAACACACATTAGTTCTGGGTTTGCGTTTCACAAGAAGCATTTCCTGATGTGAATGATGCCTCGCACAAAAGAGCTCTCAGAAGACCTACAATTAAGAATTGTTGACTTGCATAAAGCTGGAAAGGGTTATAAAAGTTTCTCCAAAAGCCTTGCTGTTCAGCCTTGCTGTTCGGTAAGACAAATTGTCTATAAATGGAGAAAGTTCAGCACTGCTGCTACTCTCCCTAGGAGTGGCCGTCCTGTAAAGATAACTGCAAGAGCACAGCGCAGACTACTCAATGAGGTGAAGAAGAATCCTAGAGTGTCAGCTAAAGACTTACAAAAGTCACTGGCAAATGCTAACATCCCTGTTAGCGAATCTACAATACGTAAAACACTAAACAAGAATGGATTTCATGGGAGGATACCACAGAGGAAGCCACTGCTGTCCAAACAATACATTGCTGCACATTTACAGTTTGCACAAGAGCACCTGGATGTTCCACAGCAGTACTGGCAAAATATTCTGTGGACAGATTAAACCAAAGTTGAGTTGTTTGGAAGAAACACACAACACTATGTGTGGCGAAAAAGAGTCACAGCACACCAACATCAAAACCTCATCCCAACTGTGAAGTCTGGTGGTGGGGGCATCATGGTTTGGGGCTGCTTTGCTGCGTCAGGGCCTGGACGGATTGCTATCTTCGAAGGAAAAATGAATTCCCAAATTTATCAAGACATTTTGCAGGAGAACTTAAGGCCATCTGTCTACCAGCTGAAGCTCAACAGAAGATGGGTGTTGCAACAGGACAATGACCCAAAGCATAGAAGTAAATAAACAACAGAATATTGCAGATGTTACTTACCTCTCCTGCAGCTCCTGTCAGCTCTCTCCTCCTCTGCGCCGTCCGTTCAGCACCTCGGTCAGCTCCCAGTGTAAGTCTCGCGAGAGCCGTGGCTCTCGCAAAACTTACACTGGGAGCTGACAGAAGAGCTGACCGGACGGCACGGAGGAGGAGAGAGCTGACAGGAGCTGCAGGAGAGGTAAGTAACATCTCACACAGCCCCTGTCTGTATTATGGCAATGCAAATTGCCATAATACAGACTATTGACTCGAGTATAAGCCGAGTTGGGGTTTTTCAGCACAAAAAATGTGCTGAAAAACTCGGCTTATACTCGAGTATATACGGTATATATATATATATATATATATATATATATATATATATATATATATATATATATATATTACATACATATATAAAATCCAAGATTCTAAGATCTATATACAAGTATATATATATATAAACACATGTATATATCTTTGGTATGCGATAAAAACTGAAGCTTTGCAACATCTGTTTGAAAGTATCACCAAGTGTTCAGGCATTAAAGATACTTGGTGTGAGTACAGATGGCTGTTTCATTAAAACAGTTCGGTTAAGCAAAAGACTGAGCAACTGATGATCGATACACATGAGCAAAGATCCATCTGTGATAATGAGATAACCCCATGGGTTCATTCTGAAGAACAGCACTGCTAGTGTTACTAAGGACTAAGTATGAGAATCAATGCTCCGTAAAACACCAAGAAATATATTAACAATGGCATGTTCCAGACACGACACACACCGTGGAGGTCGTTTAATAATAACAAAACAATTCTGGGCTGTGTGTCCTTATTATTTCATTTTTTTTTCCTGTTGACACAATTGTTCACTTTCAAATAAGTGATATTTAAACATCAAATTATCCTTGAGTATGCACAAGATTTTGGCGGAACATTTAATGAAAAATATTCTGTCTCTGTGTGCCACTGAGTCATTGTTTTATGTCAGTGAAAAATCAAAAAACAAAAAGCATGTGTGGGTTTCAAGTTGAGAATACATGAGAAGATATATCAAACTGTTCTGAAACCTATCTGTAATGTTTGGTATGTAATATTTTTATATTTAATAAATTAATTCTAAAAATTGTCTACAATTTGTTGGCTTTTCTATTCTTAAATTCAAAAAAAATCTGAAATATCCATTGCAGGAAAGACCATCAAATTTGCAGAAGAATAAAAAAAAAAAAAACAACACTTTTCTTAAAGAAAAAGTGATATAAAGATTGATAATCTGTATCATAAAAATGGTGTACATTCAAATATTACGGTTAAGTCACAAAACATATATATATATATCTCAATAGACCTATAGATTAATCAATAGGTTAAAAAGAAAAGTGCCAAAAAAAAGACAAAGTGTATAAAAAGATTATACATGTTGATATTACGGTAAGGGTAAATTTCACATCATTATGTAAACTTCTCAAATGATATTAGTTTTGTTTCTGATATTGTGAATACACTTAGACAAAATGTTCCTTCTCCAAGAAAATATAAGAAAATTAGCACACATTACAAGCCAACCTATCAGAGTGCTCTGACTGAGCATGGATAACTTGGGAAAGCACAGATAAGAGCTTTTCCCACATTGCAAGCTTATTCTTGTAGAGCCTTTCATGAATGGATAATGATTTTAAACTTCACATTGCTTTTATATGCTTTTTTTTGCTTTGCAAATTGGGGCATTTTTAAAAATGTTTAATAGTAGCATCAGTAATTAATGGATTATTATTTGGCGTTTTGTGGGGCTAAAAAAAGATTTAAGAAAAAATAAGCCATCTGATAGTACGTATTACATTTTATTTTGCTTGGATTTATTGGGTTAACTTACCATTATTACAGTGAGGGAGGAAAGTAGAATTTTTTGATTGGGGGGGTCCTCTAGAAACCCCAAGGGTGGCTTGCACACTTGAATCCACTTTTTCTGGGGCAGACAATGGTAAGATTAAGTTTTAAACATTATCCTAATAGCCATGGGTGGTGTCATCAGTAGAGCGGTGGAGGGGGGAGGAAACCTATGCCAGGTCCCTAATGCATTTCATTTCATTAGTGACAGGTAAAAAAGAGCAGATTACACTGAGCAGCCGTTGACTCTTTATGTTTAGTAGCGATGGCCCCAACATGGCAGTCTACAAAATGTGGATGTCGTATTGATCTTCACAGGTTGTTTTTTTGTTTTTTAACATGATAGCAAAGTTAGCAATCACTGGCCAGTTTCTACATTAATAACCCCTTGTGCCGTGAAGGTTTGTTTTTAACGATTTACTTGCTGGCTTTTAGTGCTGCCAGCGGGTACGTGGGTTGCTTCAAATCTCAAAGCAAATTAAACTGTTCATCTGCTATCTGTTTAATTTGCCTTAGGATTCTGTCCTAATGTAATTCGGCATTTGGGCTTTTGGATGATTCTTAGATTGCCCAAAATTTTGACATTTCGCAATAAGATCGAAACTTAATGCACATTTCTAAAAATTAAATGAAAGTGTTAGTAGCCAATCCAAATATGTTATTTACTGCTTAGCTTTCTAATTTAAAACAAAGAGAAAGAGATTTTCTGACAATGCAGAGTACGCCTTACACCCTAACCCGCGAAAAAACCTTGTGATCATTTTTAAGGTGATGCGTTATGATGAATTGTAAAAAGCTGATACCGCATTTAAAAAGTTATGATGGCAGAAGATTTGAGTAACTTTAATAAGTTATTCCATATGTAAAATGATAACAGGATAAGATGGAAAATATATATTATTATGAGCACTAGTAATTTGAATCTAATATTATAACTAAAATCAGGAATAATAGTCAAACTATGCTTTGCATAAATCTTTATTAGGAATTTCATCTTTTAGTCTGGCCTTTTTTTAATGAAAAATATAATAGAGAATAGCATTTAAGTTCCTTCTGTGCAGTATGTAACTCTTTCTAATATAGTCACTTAAGCAAATTTAAGATCTCTACCATATTTTACAAATCGTTAATTGTACTCCTGGGAACACTCTAGAGGAAACAGTGCTGCGTTGCTTAATTAACTATTTCGTGTTTAATTCAGTGACTAATTATTTTAAATGAGTTAGTTAACTGGCAAAATCAATGATATTCCAATAAAGACATTGTGGGAATTAAAAATAAATACATTTTGAAAAAAAAATCAATATCTGTGTAATTAATGGGTATTTTTTTTTTAAATATTTTATCTTGACTTGAATGCAGTTTTATTAAACGCTATGTAACTAAAATATGTGTAACTCAAAGCTGCTTTAGAGAACTTAGAACAACTAGAAATTGGATATATTATCAGATAAGGGAGTTGAAGGCACTTGACAGTTGTATAATTAGAAATTCAGTAGGGTTTTGAAATGTTATTATAAAAAAAAAAAAAAAATCGAGCCTACTTTACAAAAAGTGACTTGCGTTTAAAGGTTCTTTACATCTGTTCTTTTAAATATCGACATTTGTATCTAAGCTAAAATTGAGTTCTGTATGTGGAAAACATTTTTCAGAAGCTATCCAATTTAAACTTTAGCTTTCGTTCTTTTATGTTACATTGTAAATCCCTGAGCAGACATATTTCACGTAATATTGCTGCCATTATAAAGTGTCAGGAAAATATGCAAATGTCAGAACACAAATATTATAGAATTTTCAATAGCCTTTGTGTTGTCATAAAGAATGGTTTGAGATTATTAATGATGAAGTTGAAATGGGCAAATTTCTGGGGGAAAAAATAGCTAAATGGATTGGCCTGTTTAAGCTCTTTCTATTTGTAATTTCATATCATTTGTAGAATGGTATATAATTATTACTAGATTCTGGAACGACTTTCCCGGCTAAGGCAGTCACGCCAAGGGTGCATAATTCGTTGTTGCACAATAGAATATTGCCATTTAATGTAATTTGTGTAGTGCATATATGAATTGGCCACTTGGTAGAGATCAGATGACATAAGGGATAATGTAAATTGCATAGGAATGTGAAAGGGGGCAGATGGTTTACCATATGGATTGATCCTGTGATTAATCAAAGGCTCTGCAAGGTGCGAGAAGTCACACATATGCAGCATGGAAGTCTGGTTTAAATACAAACCAACCATCTAAATTGCCATATGTCTGGATTCTCTCTTAGATAGGCGGTCCTTTGATATGTTAATGACCATTAGCCTTGTGTTCCAGTATCATATCCAAAAGAAACATTAAAATTTACCCACAGATTAATATTTAAGCCTCATTTTTACTATATTTAGAATAGAACAAGATAAATCTTCTAATCAAGCCCAAACATAATTTGCGTTACTTAACCATTGGGGAAGGGATTGTGATGTCTGCTATATTGGATCACAAGTAAGATGTGTGACATATCTATGGAATGGAAAAATGGTAACAAATTAATTGATGCAATTGTTATTTCTGTGGCAAATACATAGAACCAAATGTCTCCATTTGGATTGATGTTGGTCAAGGGGGTGGTCACGTATAGTTACTGTAGGTTAGCCTTATCTACACCTCTGGGCGAGGCTTGGTATTCCACAGGGTATATATCTAATGATAAAGTGTGTATTCTACTTGCTCGAGTGCCAGAATCTAATTCTAAGTGAGTCACCACCTTTCTTACCAGATACCCCCTGGGCAGTATTATTACTTTGAAAACCTGAGTAAGTGATTAGGACTTTTGTTATTTTATCCCTTTGTTTTTATCTGTTGTTGGTGTAATTAATTTGATTGTCATCTATATTTTTGTATGCACTGTGGCTATTTTTTGTTCATAAAAAATATTTCTTTATTAAGTTCTGCCTTTGTCTGGTAAAGAGTCACGTTACCTGAAGAGACTAATTAGTGTTTTTTTGATTGCTGAGATATTGTGCTAAGTTGTATTTGGTGGGTTGATATTATTAAGTTACCTGGGGGACCAAGTCAACCCATTTATACATTGTCTTGGTTGTAGCAGCGTTAAAATAGTAATATTTATATTATGATAGTTAACCCCTCAACGCCGTTACGCCCATTATAATGGGCTTTAAAGCCGTTGCGGTGGCATAGAACGCCGTAACGCCTTTTACCACCAGGAACCTGCAGATACTCACCTCCGCCGCAATCCTCTTCGGGAGGACTGCCTGACAACCCAGGCAGCCCTCCCATGGCAAATCAGGCCACTGGGGGCCATGTGATCGCTCTCAAAGAGCGATCACTTGGCCCCCGATAGCTGGCTGTGGATCTGTCAGCAGGGGGACTGTCTGAAATGTCAGAAAGTCCCCCTGCTGGTGGGTAGTGTAAAAAAAATATTATTACACATGTTAACATTAAATAAAAGTATTTTTAAATATACATATATATATATATATATATATATATAATATAATATACATACATCTTATATATATGTAACGTGATACGTAATGTATTTTAATGTTAATATAAGTTCATATATTAATCTTAAAGTACACTTAGAATGACATTATATATATATATGATATATATTGCATATATAATACACATATATATATTTTATGTTAAATAAAGATAAAGTAGATAAAGTATACACGTAGAACTTAAATGCATATATATGTATATATATAAAATTTCTATGTGTATGCTTAAGTAATATTTTAACATAATTATGTAATTTAATTATTTAATTAATTAAAATTTGATTGACGTGCCTGACAACCCAAGCAGCAAGAGCAGAGAATTAAATTTGCACACGCTATATTTAACACTGTAACTTTCACCATAAAGACACCATAAAACCTGTACATGGGGGTACTGTTTTACTCGGGAGACTTCGCTGAACACAAATATTGATAAATTGTATTACAAAGATGATATATTTAATAAAAGTGAAGTTTTTTGCATTTTTCACATACGAACGGCACTTTTACTGACGATATTATTGTTGTAATATGTTTTACTGTTTTGAAACACTTATGTTTGTGTTCAGTGAAGTCTCCCAAGTATAACAGTACCCCCTATGTACAGGTTTTATGGTGTTTTGGAAAGTTAGAGAGTCAAATATAAGGCTTGCATTTTATTTTTTTTACATTGAAATTTGCTAGATTGGTTACGTTGCATTTGAGACCGTATGGTAGCCCAGGAATGAGAATTACTCACATGATGGCATACCATTTGAAAAAGTAGACAACCCAAGGTATTGCAAATGAGGTAAGTCCAGTCATTTTTAGTAGCCACTTAGTCACAAACACTGTCCAAATATTATTATTTTTGCTTTTTTCACACAAAAACAAATATGAATGCTAACTTTGGCCAGTGTTTGTGACTAAGTGGCTACTATAAAAGACTGGACATACCCCACTTGCAATACCTTGGGTTGTCTTCTTTTGCAAATGGTATGCCATCATGGGGGTAAATCTCATTCCTGGGCTACCACACGGCCTCAAAGGCAACATAACCAACCTGGCAAATTTCAATTTGAAAAAACTGAAAAATGGAATGTGCTATATTTGACCCTTTAACTTTCCAAAACAACGTAAAACTGTTAATGGGGGGTATTGTTGTACTTGTGAGACTTTGTTGCATCCAAATATGTGCTTTTTTTGCAGTTAAAGCTAACAGTATTATGACATTTACAGCTAAAATGTCTACAATTTTTTTTTTTAAATCTTAATTTCTCACAATGTTTTCAATTTTATTCATAATAAATTATGTTTCATATATGAATAGTTCATGAGAAATTAAAGCCCAGTTTCTCCTGAACAAAATGATATATAATAAGTGTGGGTGCACTTAATATGAAATAAGTGAATGACGGTTGAACAGACATATAGCGCAAATACCAGTTTTTGTTTATATTTTGTTTTGATCAGAACGTGTACTATTCACTCCATCATGAAGGGGTTAAGTAGGGGTGGTGTTAAGTGGGATTTTATCATTATTTCCGGTCTAGTGCAGACAAATAGTGAACTTTAACCCTTTCACCACCACAACTACGTCACGCGCACTATTGAAGTAGGGTGCATTCGTGACACGGGCGACTCCAATGCTCCACTCTCTCAGTCTTCACCTAATGTCCTTTTTCATGTCTATATCAGCTACACAAGTTCACCTGGAATAAATTAACCCACACTGATGACTATATAAGGCTGCCAGAATGCCCTCAGTGGTGAACACAGCAAGATCCACATAAAACCCAATTTCTGAGCAACCCCAAACAACTTGTATCTTACTCACACTATCTCAAGTAAGCACACTGCAGGCGATGCACTTAATTTGCGTACTCAATTACCCTGTCGTCCACAGTTAACTATATCTAACTACCTGATTCAATTGTTGAGCCCAATATTTACAAAAAAGTGCAATGTCCAGCGAGTCATGTATTTCTATAAAAAAAACAGCTGCAAGCCTTATACTGTACAATGTCGTGACACTGCTAATATCTTTGTATGATTTGCAAGCAAAATTAAAGAATACCAAAACAATTTATAAATACTAGATTGGTTTCTCTATCAATGCACATGTTTATGTATAGTTTGCAGAGTATTATTTATAACAACATCATTAATTCAAAATTCCTCTTTATTTAATTTCACTTCTTGACTAAAAAGTAGAAGCATTAATTACGGGGTAGCTAATCACACAAACAGCACAAATAACAGGGCATATAACTATGCAATTAGAATAGATAGGATTATCCATATTCCTTTAGCTAGACATATTCCTGCTCTACATGGCAATAAAGATGGGCCTGATTTAACTGGACACATTTTGATCAAGGCCAGACTGGAAAGCGTAGCTTCTCTTTCTCTGAAGACTCAATAAGCATCTCTGCAAAAGTGAACTAATGAGTATAAAATGTATCTTAAAGTGTCCCTGTCACTACAACATTACAGGCACCTGCCTAATATCATGTAGATCCCCTTTTGTTGCCAAAACAGCTCTTATGCATCAAGGCATGAAATCCACAACACCTCTAAATGTGTCCTGTGGTATCCAACACAAAAACATTTAACTCTCTTCTTCCCCCTATTGTTCCTCCTCCATCTACTAACTTGACCGCTTTAAACTTTGCAACTCACTTCACTGACAAGATCTCCACAATCAGAGAATATCTCTCTCATCTTTCTTCTTCCCCTTACAATACTTCCCGTTACCTCACTCCCTCTGCTGTTCTATGTTCATTCGCACCCGCTACAGCGGAAGAGGTTTCAGCTCTGCTCCAGTCCTGCCGCCCCACCACCTGCTCCCTAGATCCAATTCCCTCGCATCTCATCCGTACTCTGTCTTCTCTTTCTCTACCTCTCACTAAAATTCTCAGTCTCTCTCCTCTGGCATATTTCCATCGTCATTCAAACATGCAACTTTAACCCCAATTCTTAAGAAGCCCAACCTTGACCCTAACTCCCCGTCCAAATACCGTCCTATCTCGCTACTGCCTTTTGCAACCAAGATCCTTGAAAGAGTTGTGTATGCAAGACTGGCAGACTTCCTCGAGTCCAACTCTCTGCTATACCCACTTCACTCTGGTTTCTGTGCTAAGCACTCTGTGGAAACAGCACGGACCAAAGTATCCAATGATCTACTCTTTGCAAAATCGTGTGGTTACTACTCTATCCTAATTCACCTTGACCTTTCTGCGGCTTTTCACGCTTTTGATCATCAACAGCTTCTTCTCATCCTCTGCAATATCAGTCTACAAGATATTGCTCTCTCCTGGTGCTCCTCCTACCTCTCCCAGCACTCTTTCAGTGTTTCTTTCTCTGGCTCTGCTTCTTCTCCCCAACTCCTTTCTGTTGGTGTACACCAAGGTTTGGCCCTAGATCCCCTACTGTTCTCTATCTATACTGGCTCCCTTTGTAAACTCATTACCTCTTTTGGCTTCCAATATAATTTCTATGCGGATGACACAACATCTATCTGTCCTCTCCTGATCTCTCCATGTCCTTCTCGACTAGTATCTCTGACTGCCTCTCTGTTATTTCTAACTGGATGGCTGCCCACTTCCTTAAACTCAACTTGACCAAAACTGAAATTCTGGTCTTTCCTCCCTCAAGTGTTGATACTCCTGTGTCTGTCTCCCTCCAAGTCAATGGTGCTACCATCAGCTCCATCATGCAGACTCGCTAACTAGGTGTTCTCATTGACTCCGACCTCTCCTTCACTCCTTATGTTCAGTCTATCGTCACATCTTGTCACTTCCATCTCAAAAACATTGCGCGCATCCAACCCTACTTAATGCCAGATGCGACAAAGGTGCTGGTCCATTACACTGTCCTTTCTCGCCTTGACTTCTGTAATCCACTTCTCAGTGGTCTTACGTGCTCCCAACTTGCACCGTTACAGTCCATAATGAATGCAGCAGCGAGGTTCATCTTCGTGTCCGCCCGCACCTCCCACGCCTCACCCTTCGGTCAGTCCCTACATTGGCTTCCTGTAAGATATAGGGCTCAATTTAAAATTCTGGTTCTTGTTTTCAAATCTGTACATAATGCTGCCCCCACCTATGCATCCTCCCTTATGTCTATCTTTTGTCTGTACTCCCACCTCTGATGCTCACCTTCAAGACTTCTCAAGGGCTGCACCGTTCCTGTGGAACTCAGTTCCCTCTTCTGTTAGATGCTCACCCAGTCTCCACTCCTTCAAAAAATCATTAAAAAAACACTTCTTCATAAAAGCGTATCAATTAAACTGTTAAAAGCTCCTGACTGATTCCTCTCTTGCAACTGTTATTAGTCTAATAATATCCTTACCTTTTGTGTCACTTTACCCCACTCCCTCTAGCATGTAAGATCATTGAGCAGGGCCCTCAACCCCTCTGTTCCTGTGTGTCCAACTTGTCTGGTTACAAATACATGTTTGTTAGTCCACCCACTGCAAAGCGCTGTCGAATTTGTTGGTGCTATATAAATAATACCATAATAACATAATAATAATTAGCTCCAAAACCTTTAAGCCCTGCAAGTTGCAAGGTAGGGCCTCCATGAATCCAAACTATTGTTCCAGCACATTTATTGTTTGAATTGAGGTCTGGGGAATTTGGAGACCAACGCAACACCTTGAACTCTTTGTCATGTTCCTCAAACCATTCCAGAACAATTTTGCAGTGTGGCAGTGTGCATTAAACTGCTGAAATAGGCCTCTGCCATCATGAAACACTATTAACATGAAGGGGTGTACAGGGCCTGCAACAATCTCTAGGTAGTTGGTATGTGTCAAAGAAACATCCACATGATTTCCCAACACAACATTGCTCAGTACATAATATTGCCTCCACCACTGACTTCTTTCCACACTACATTGTGCTGCCATCTCTTCTCCAGGTAAATGACATACATGCAAACTGAGCAATGCATCTGATCTAAAAGAAAATGTGATTCCTCAGACCAGGCAACCTTCTTCGATTGCTCCATGGTCCAGTTCTGATGCTCACATCCCAGTGCTTTCATTGCTTCACAGGGGTTATCATGGGCACTCTGACCAGTCTGTGGCTACGCTAATGTTGTATTTAAAATTAATCAACCCCCAATAAAAATCAGGTTTATTGTAAAAATGTACAGATTTTCATTAATTTTCCATGAGTTAAATCATTTTGATTATAACTGTAAGTGTTTCAGCAATTTGAGCTACAGTAGTTCTTCCGTGTGATCAGACAGAGAGGCTAGCCTTTGCTCCTCACATGCATCATGGACTTCGAGCACCCATGACCATTATAGTAGTTCACCAGTTTTCCTTCCTTGTACCTGACCCAGTCATCTAGAGATCACTATTTGGCCCTTATCAAAGCCACGCAGATCTTTTTGCTTGCCAATGTTTCTAGCTTCCAACACACATGAAATTAAAAAAACGACTGTTCACTTGCTGCCTGATATATCCCACCCCTTGATAGGTGTCATTGTAATGATATAACCAATCTTATTCGCTTAGCTGTCACTGGTTTTAATGTTTTTGGCCGATCGGTGTATTTATATATCACTTATTTCAATTGTCAGTTATTTAAATCCATACATGACAAGCTAGTGTCCCTCTACTCTTGCTAATCAGAACACCAGTAGTTTATTTTTCTGTATTTAGTATTTAGTTTGTTACTATCTATGATTTCAGCTGCCCCTTACTTTTGATCCTGATAACAAGTTTAGTTACAATATGGAGGTAATTGATGAGTGTTTGGTGTTGGCACTGTATAAAAAAGTGCTCCGCTTACTATAATAACTACATACATTCATTATAAGAACTACATACATTCACAGCCTGTATACTAAAGTCATAAAGACAGAAAAAAAGACAATAAAAATGTCAAGAGAACATCTACCAGGTGACAATGTAAAAGTCTGAATGTCTGTATGACATATGTCCAGAAATCAGTCAAAGTCCACATTGATACTTGTTTCTAGCAAACCAGCACTTTCATGACTAAGTAGATAATTTGGACCAGTGCGTCTCTATTCCACTCTTTAAAACATGACACACACAAAACATGACATTTTAAATATATATTCGATGGTGTATGCTCCTTTAATTGACTCCCTGGATGTTGTATTTTGCTATATTAACTATTTTGAGATCATGCACATGACAATTAGTGGTATGACATACATAGGCGTGCGCAGCCTATTGCATTAGGGTGTGCACCCTAAAGCACAAACACACGCCGCGTGTGTGTGTGTGTGTGTGTATATATATAAATATATATATATATACACACTGCTGTGTGAGGGTGCTGTTAGTGTGATGTGTGTGTGAGGGTGCTGGTAGTGTGCTATGTGGGTGAGGGTGTTTGTGTGTGTGTGTTTGTGAGGGTGCTGTTTAGGTGTGAGGGTGTGTGTGTTTGTTAGGGTCCTGTTAGTGTGCTGTGTGTGTGAGGGTGCTGTTTGTGTGATGTGTGTATGATGTGTGTGTGATGGTGCTGTTTGTGTGATGTGTGTGGGTGTCGTGTATTTGTGAGGGTGCTGTTAGTGTGCTGTGTGTGAGGGTGTTGTGTGTTTGTGAGAGTGTGGTTAGTGTACTGTGTGTGTGAGCGTGCTGTATGTGTACTGTATGCGTGTGGGTGCTGTGTGTGTGCTGTTTGTGTGAGGGTGCTGTATTTCTGTAGGTGCTGTTTGTGTGTGGGTGCTGTATGTGTGTGTGTTCTGTATGTTTGGAGGGATTGTGGAGGTGGGGGCAGATTAGTAAATATACCCCCTCCCTTCATACCTTATGTAGGGAGGGGGGATCCTTGCTGCCATGTGCCATCCCTGGTGGTCCAGTGGAGAGTTAACTCTAGCCTGCGGGGCTAGAGTTAACTCTCGCGAGATCTGAGCGTTGCCATGGCAACGTTAAGATATCGCGAGAGGAACCTGGCTGAGCTGCTGTCTGGAGTTCCCCGGGTCCTCTCCTGCCTCCCTCCATGCTGCTGTGGGCCGGTGAGGTAGATCTTTGATCTCCCCGCAGGCCCATGGAGGCTTAGTGCAGAGCCGGCACTCAGATAGCGCCGGTTCTGTGTGAGCCGACAGGGGAGAATAAAGTCCTGGGGAATAAAGTGTGGGAACTCTCCCAAGATTCCCCCCACCAAAAAAAATAATATACACTCCAATGTGTGTGTGTATGTATGTATATATATATATATATATGTGGATGTGTGTGCGCACACACACACTCATACATTCACAGACAAACATACATACATTCACAGACACACATATACACACACATTCATATACACACATTCATAGACACATACACTGACACACTCATACATTCACAGACACCCATACATACATTCACAGACACACATATACACACACACATTCACAGACACATACACTGACACACTCATACATTCACAGACACACATACACACACACATTCACATACACTGACACACTCATACATTCACAGACACCCATACACACATTCACAGACACACATATACACACACATTCATATACACACACACATTCACAGACACATACACTGACACACTCATACATTCACAGACACACATACACACACACATTCACATACACTGACACACTCATACATTCACAGACACCCATACACACATTCATATACACATTCACAGACACATACACTGACACACTCATACATTCACAGACACCCATACATACATTCAGTCAGACACACACATACACACAAATTATTATTTTTTTATTAAAAAATGTCCACCCAGCCTCCCTACCTGGAGTGCTGGCGTGGACTTGTCCCTGGGGTCCAGTGGGTCGGGCGCCTGTCTATATCTCAGCCGCGACGAGGGAGCTGTGTGCTCTCTGCTCCCTCTCACCGCGCGGGCTGTCTGCTGTAACTGGGAGCCGGAATATGACATCATATTCCGGCTCCGGCATCCGGCATCAACTCTGTTCCTGCAGGACTTAATCCATAGGCGTGCCGCGGGGATTAGGGTGTGCCCAGGCACACCCGGCACACCCCGTGCGCACGCCTATGATGACATAACTGACATATGTTGCAGTTTAAGGGGGTCTTTAAGGGGCATGTCAGGAATTGTATGTAAAGCTATGGAATGTTTTTTAAACATATTCAATTAATTACTAATAATCATTTATAAAACCAAGGAACCGTAATATGAAATGTTTTAAATTCAATATTTCACAGGTTGGTTGCAGGAACCGCACTCACTCCCAATGGCCACGGGTGCTCTGGAACAGGACCAGCAATCCCAACACGATAAGGCAATAAGAAAAATTCACATGCACTCCAAATGTGAAAGCTGCAGGCAGATTTATTGGACTTTCACATTTGGAGAGCCTGTGAATTTTTCTTATTGCCTTAAATTCAATATTTGTAATTTGTTACTTCCTAGTCTTTTTTTCCCAAGGCCAGTTGGAAAATCTGACATTTGTGCCAAAACTCCTGTGTGTCTGATTAGTTGGCAGTTGTAAAGATTTCATAACTTTTTTTGAGTAAGTAACAAGGAGATAAGAGAGATGAGATGTGTCTGTTAGTTCACCCATTGTACAGCGCTACAGAGTTTGCTGGCGCTATATAAATAATAATAATGAGAGAGTAGGCACCTTATTAAAAATGACATCATGGTAAGTGCTGTAATTTTTACACGTTTATGTTCTAGTCCAATCTGGTTGATAATGTGGGATCAAGCCAATTTTGAAAATTTAGCAAAAGACGAAAAACAGACTGGACGAGCAAACATAAACGTACATAACGGACAAACGCATAGACTAACACAAAAGTTCAAGACAGCAGGAGGGCAACGAGAAATAAGGCACAGAATAATACAATACTTGCTACTAAAAACAATACAGAACTCATTGTTAGAGAAACTAAATGTGAAATTAGACTTAAAGGAACACTATAGAGTCAGGAGTAAATATGTTTTCCTAACCCTACAGTGTTAAAAACACCATCTAGCCCCATGTTCCCCTAAATATAGTAAAATCTTACCTTTATTCCAGTCTGCTGCTGCTAGCTCTGCCCCCGATCTGCCTGCTTTGCTGACATCATCAGAAGTGGCGGTCTGATCAATCAAAATGCTTTCACATAGGATTGGCTGAGACTGGCAAGAACGCAGATCAGGGGCTGAGCCAGCACAAGCAAAACACAGCCCTGGCCACTCATCATCTCCTCATAAAGATACATTGAATCAATGCATCTCTATGAGGAAAGTTCAGTGTCTGCATGCAGAATTTGTAGACACTGAATGTCAGTGTTGCACACTGTGTGGCACTGTGCCAGAAAGCACACCTAGTAGCCATTTATGGAGTGGCAAGTGGAGGTATCCCTAGGCTGTAATATAAAAACTGTGTTTTCTTTGAAAAGACAGTGTTTACTGCAAAAAGCCGGAAGGGAATGATTCACCTCACCAGAACTAATACAATAAGCTGTAGTTGTTCTGGTTACTATAGTGTCCCTTTAAATACACACATGTATGGTCACACATAAAGCATCCTCGCTGTGCTGCGGCTCTAATATCCTAATAGCAATGGGCACATGTCAGGACAATAGAACAGCAGAAAACTGTAAATAAACAGTACAGCCTGTCAACAAGAGCTGAAAACTCCACAGCAAACACCAGAAAGTAAGCAAACACCTGTCACTGGAAAAAAAAAGGTTGTATGATAAATGGTACTAATTTCTATGGTTTGATATTGTTTGTATTATTATAGATTGCATCTCTCTACATAAAACAATGTTATTACAGAACGGAAGTTCATTGTGATTAGAAACATTCATGATAAAAAAAAAAATTGGGCAGAAAAGGGTCAATGACGAAATGCTAAAAAGAGGTAGTGAAGTCTGATAAAAATGCTTCACAACAGAATCATGTTTTTATTATTTTTTTCTTAGCTCTCCAAAGATTCTTACGTGAAGTAATACCTTCCCTGAAGTATTTCTGAGTCTGCTTGATAAGGGCACTTGAAATACTGAAAGCTATAATCTTTTTAAAAAGGGTCAAAAGAAGCAATTTTAGTAACATTTCAATGGTTGGCTTATTGCTACTGTAGAGAGCATTAAATGCCACTCAGTAGCTAAATCTTCCACTTGATCTAAAGGTACAGATAACTATTATGACTTAACTTCTAAGGAACTATTCCACGCTAATGGCAAAATGTAATTGAATTTCTAAAGATTCAGTTTTCCCAATTATGCTTGCTCTCATTTTAGTATGCAACATGATATATGCAGTTAAGAATTATTGTTATATTCCAGTCATTGATTTTTTTTTTTTACTATTTTTAAATTCATGCTCAATTTTCTGTAATTAACCTTCTTTTATTTCCAAAGATATAAATAATTCATTTTAGACTGAATTCCTCTCGAACCACCTAGAGAATCTGTTTACCAGTTTTTTTCCCTGTTCAGATACTACATGCTACATTAGAATTATTTGTATGTACTGATGCTTCCCATTTATTAGTTCTGCTTGTGGTACTATTTTATACACCTATTATTATCTTGCTTCGTTGCCAATCACCCAAACAGGATATATGTTACACTAGGTAGGCTCGTCCTCTAAACGAAACAATTATTTGGATATTACACACAGCAAAACTACAACACACATGTATAAAAGCACTACAGAATACGTTGGCGTTATATAAATACTAATAATAATAATAATAATAATAATAATATGTACATGCAAAATATTGAAGTATTGCAGTTTCTTGTAATACTTTTTGTATTGGACAAAGAGAAGTGTGTAGTAACAGCTTACGGGAGTTCCTCCTTTTATTAAGTCTAAATCTCCCTTTGGATTGTAAACTTGTTTGGGCAGGGCTGTCTTCACCTACTGTCCCCTTATGTCAAACAAGTATAATATATATTACACGTAAATATAAATACAGATTTTTTCATTGCTTTTCCTGTTTTCCCTCTCACTTGATCTGTGAGTAAAATCAAAATCTAGTGGCTGTCCCCTAGCCATCAATCATCTCTTTTCTTGGTGGCACCACTAGAATTTAGAATGTTGACAACCCGCAAATGTGATCCGTACTGAATGCTTCTGTTAGTCTGTAATTCATGCTTCTTTTGGCTCAGAATATGGGAATTAGTCCAAATCTCTGATCGGCCCAAACTGAGCTGATCTGCAGTTCGGTCCAAAATGAATCTCCAAGTCACTATGCCACTATGTGCACTATGCTGCACACACAAGATAGATAGATTCTATTGGGGTGTTCTGGTCTGGTGCACACAAAAGCTAGTTGGGTGACATTGTGCTGCAGATTAAAGATAGATGGGTGCCAGAAGAGTTTATTAACTGACAGTAACCAGTACTGGCCCATAATATTTTGAATCTTGAGTCCAAGAACAAAATCCTGTCCCACCTCAGCCAAACACCACTCTCCATATCTAAACTTCACACACATTGCTAATTCATTGTTGTCATAGAAATACTTTCATGAAGTGATGGCAAGGACCGATACACAGCTGGTTAATTCGAAACGTTTTTCCATTGTGGTTTGTGATTGCATATTTTTGTCAAAAACATTTGAACTATTTCACAAATATTTTCATCATAATTATTTTTTCAGGTTTCTTGCAAACCAAACTCTTACAACTAGTGCAGCAATTGTCCTTGTTACCATCCTACTCCTTTGCTTACCACTGTGGAGAGGGATAGGTTAAAATAATCTGCCGTACTGGTATTGAACACATTTCTCTTCTCAACAGGATTTGCCACGTGAACATGAACTCTAATATGATTAGTGATGCTTGGTTAGCTTACATCGTAGAACTTTATATAGAATAAAATGTCTTCCTTATTGTGTGCCTGTGAGGGTTTAAGCAGTGATTACGGAATTGCTCTCTTTTCTTTTGCACCGGTAGATTTATTATGATGAAGCAGCAACACATACTGAATATAAGTTTTGTAGTTTTATCATAATGAAAAGTGCTCCTCTTAAGTGCAATCAGTATTTGCTTCCACTTCATGGAAACAGCTGGTGTTTGCATGTTGTATTGAAAAGAAACATTGCTATTCAAAACACATCGTGACTTTGCATTTTGTATTCCAAATCCTTGAATATATTAATAATCTGCCTGCAAAAGCATCAAGGTGTAGTTACAATATAAAAAATAAAAATCGATTGTTTGACATCGTCGGCTTGAGAGAATGCAATGTGCTATATTTTGCTAAACTTGCTACAACTTTGGATCCTTTGTTTATATTATACAAACAGTTAGATATTATATAAAAGATTAACCCCTTGAGGACGGAGTCAATTGTACATGTTCTGATCAAAACAAAATGTAAACAAAAACTGGAATTTGCGCCAAATGTCTGTCCAACCGTCATTCACCACTTTCATAGTAAGTGCACCCACACTTGTTATATATTATTTTATTCAGGAGTAACAGGGCTTTCATTGCTCAAGAACTATTCATATATGAAACATAATTTATTATGAATAAAATAAAAAAATAGAAATTTAGATTTGTTTTAATAAAAAGTGTAGTTTTTCCCTGACATTTTAGCTGTACATGTCCTAATACTGTTAGCTTTTACTGCAATAAAGTGCACATATTTGTATTCAGCAAAGCCTCACAAGTACAACAGTACCCCCCTTTAACAGGTTTTACGGTGTTGTGGAAAGTTTCAGGGTCAAATTTATCACATTAAATTTTTCGCTTTTTTCACATTGAAATTTGCCAGATTAATAATGTTACCTTTGAGACCGTGTGGTAGCCCAGGAATGAGAATTACGCCAATGATGGCATACCATATGCAAAAGTAGACAACCCAAGGTATTGCAAGTAGGGTATGTCCAGTCTTTTTTAGTAGCCACTTAGTCACAAACACTGGCCAAAATTAGCGTTCATATTTATTTTTGTGTGAAAAAAAATAATAATAATATTTGGCCAGTGTTTGTGACTAAGTGGTCACTAAAAAAGACTGGACATACCCCACTTGCAATAACTTGGGTTCCCTACTTATGCAAATGGTATGCCATCATGGGGGATAATTCTCATTTATGGGCTACCATACGTTCTCAAAGGCAACATTACCAAACTGGCAAATTTGAATGTGAAAAAAATTAAATGCAAGCCTTATATTTGACTCTCTAACTTTCCAAAACACCATAAAACCTGTACATGGGGGGTACTGTTATACTTGGGAGACTTTACTGAACACAATCATTAGTGTTTTTAAAACAGTAAAACTTATTACAACAATAATATTGTCAGTAAAAGTGCAGTTCATGTGTAAAAAATGCAAAAAAACTTCACTTTTACTAAACATATCATTGTTGTAATACAATTTACCTTTTTGAAACACTAATATTTGTGTTCAGCAAAGTCTCCCGAGAAAAACAGTACCCTCGTGTACAGGTTTTATGGTGTTTTGGAAAGTTACAGGGTTAAATATAGTGCTTGCCAATTGCATTCTCTGCACTTTCTGCCTGAGTTATCAGGCATGTCAATCAAATTTCAATTGTGACAGAGTCTATGGGAGGGTAATAGAAGGAAGGTATCTAGGACCCAGAATCCTCCATAGTCTATACTCATTCACCTGCCCAATTAGCAACTGCTGAGGCTTTAATTAGCAGGTCTCAGAGCAGAAAGAGTCAGATACAATCTGACCTGCAGAGAGAGAGCAGGTCTGTGCAGAGCAGCATCTAAACAATGTGCTAAAGGTTCGTGAAACCAATGCTTATTTTGATTTGTGTAGTTTATTACCCTGGTGAGTAAGGGACATTTCTTTATGTTTAGTTAGTGCTCAAATTTGAGCTAGGATTTATTTTGTATATTTTCCTTTCTGTTGTGCTGCAGTTTTTGAACAAACTGATTGCTGTATGGATTTTGTGCACGCTATAAATAAACCACACCATTTTTGCACCAGAGACTGTTGTTCTATGCCTGTTATCCTAGAGGACTGTGTTGCTTTCCCCATAAAGGTCACAAGATGGTGGAGGATGCGGGCATTTAAAGCACATTTATACGGTCTGTGGGTATAGAGGCCTAAGGTACTGCGACTCTGCAAACTGAGACTGGTTGTTTGAAACAGAGGCCTGCAGGTGTGGTGTGTGTGGTATTTACCAAGTGGCTGAAAAAAAAAAAAAAACAACAAGTAAGATGGAAGAGTTAGTAAAAGCCTTGGTACAGGCCACTACTACCCAGCAAGGCACAAACCGTGTAACAGCGGCGCAGATCAGTAGCCTCATGGAGACACAGCGACAGGCTGTTGCGGTCCAACAGGAGACAAACCGCTTATTGGCCACACAAATAGACTGCATTATGGAAGCTCAGCGGGAAGACAGAGACAAACTAACAAGTGCTTTGCAACAAACCATGCTGTCAAGTGTAACTACCCCTACTATGGATAGGGGGCGCCGGATTAGAGTTACTGACTTTTTACATAAAGTGAGTGAGGTTGATGACATGGAGGCTTACCTGACAACCTTTGAAAGGATTGCTACCCAAGAAGGATGGCCTCCAGGTCAGTGGGCAGGATTATTAGCCCCTTGCCTCAGTGGAGAATCACAGAAAGCGTATGATGATTTGCCTCTCAGCCAAGCACAAGACTATGACCGATTGAAAGCGGAAATACTAACACGGCTTGGAGTTACGCCTGCAGTGCGAGCCCAAAGATATAATGCATGGGTTTATGATACCGAGAAACCTACTAGGTCACAAATGTATGACCTCTTGAGACTTGCCCAGAAGTGGCTACAGCCAGAAATCAACTCTGCTGCAGTAATCATTGAAAAGGTGGTTATGGATCGCTTCCTCAGGAGTCTGCCGATAGCACTATGGAAATGGGTCAGTCAAGCGGATCCAAAGGACCCTGAAGAAATGATGAACTTGACAGAGAGATACCGGTTTGCTAATGAAACTCAGAGTAAAGAACCTTACCTCAACGCCAAATTGCAAGGTAACAGGATACCTTCAAAGAAGTCTGGTGGGTTTAAAGAAACCGATGGGAAAAAAGATTCTGTACAGACCCATAGACAGACTGACTACCTGGAAAATTGGGTACCCAGGTTCCCAACCCAGCCACAAGGCCAGACTGAGAAAGAGATAAAGTGTTATAGATGTCAGGAGATTGGACATATTGCACGTAACTGTCCACAGACTGATGAACCTATGGAATGTAATTTGGGGAGGGGGGAGAAACATGGTGCAATGTTGGTATACACACAAATGTCTGCTTTAACAAGTACTGGTGGTATTAATCATGTCAAATCTGTAAATATGGAGAGGAGGAGTGTGCAAGCACTCTTAGATTCTGGGAGTGAGGTTTCATTGGTAAAGAGATCTTTACTTCAGAGTGAGTAAGTTGATAAAATTCACGTGTTGGATATAATATGCATACATGGTGACACCCACACGTATCCCACGGCCGAGGTGGAATTTGCTACCGCGGTAGGGGTGATAAAACATAGAGTTGGGGTGGTACCATCATTGCCTTATGATGCTGTATTGGGGCGTGATTTTCCCCTCTTTCGGAAAATTTGGGAAGATACTGTAATAAAACAGGATAAACGTACAGAGGTAGAGGCAGAAACAGTGGGGTTAGAGAATGGTTTCCCTTTTTCAACGATTGATTTGGAGCAATATAGTGAAAATGAACCCACTGTCGTATGTTTGGGTGAGGAAGGGGAACACAATGAAAGTGATTCCTCCCAAGTAGACAATCTAAGGGAAGAGGTGGAGTTCCATCATCTATGTATTAGCTCAGGAAATTTTAGGGCTGCCCAATGGGAGGATCAAACATTGGTAGCTGCCCATAACAATGTTCAGGTAGTGGAAGGTACTCCTGTTAACCCGGAAACCCAATTGTCCCTTCCCTATTTTGCAGAAAATTTTTTTTTACTTTACCGAGTAGAGAGGAGGGGGGTTGAAGAGGTTGAGCAATTACTGGTACCTCAATCCCACAGAAACCTAGTCTTAAAACTAGCTCACAGCCATGTATTGGGGGGGCATCTTGGGATTGAAAAAAACCAGGGAGAGAGTACTAAGAAGATTTTACTGGCCAGGAATTTACTCTGCTATAGAGCGATTTTGCAAGTCATGCCCAGAATGCCAAAGAAAGGCTCCATTCCAAACTTTCCGTAATCCCCTCATTCCTCTTCCCATTATAGAAGTCCCATTTGAAAGAATTGCTATGGACCTGGTTGGTCCTTTACGTAAATCCGCTAGGGGGCACCAATATATATTGGTAGTACTAGATTATGCTACCCGGTATCCCGAAGCTATACCTTTAAGAAATACCTCAGCTAAAACCATTTCCAGAGAGTTAATGTTTATGTTCAGCCGGGTTGGACTACCTAGAGAAGTACTTACAGACCAAGGTACTCCTTTCATGTCACGAGTGATGAAAGAGCTATGTAACTTATTGAAGATTAGTCAATTGAAAACTAAAGTGTATCACCCACAAACTGATGGGTTAGTGGAAAGATTTAATAAGACATTAAAAGCAATTCTCCGTAAGGTAATTGATAAAGATGGTAAGAATTGGGATCGTTAGCAAACATTAGATATGGGAGCAATCAGAGAAGTCCCCCAAGCTTCCACAGGGTTCTCACCTTTTGAATTATTATATGGCAGACATCCTAGAGGTCTCCTTGATGTTGCGAAGGAAACATGGGAACAGGAACACACGCCTCATAGGAGTGTTATTGAACATGTGGCACAAATGCAGGATCGCATTGAGGCCATAATGCCAATTGTCAGGGAAAATATGGAGAGAGCTCAGGAAGCCCAGAAAGCTAGTTATAACAGGAATGCTAGACTTAGGGTCTTTCAACCTGGAGACAGGGTTATGGTACTAATCCCCACAGTAGAAAGTAAATTCCTGGCAAACTGGCATGGCCCATACGAGATCATTGAACGAGTCAATGAGATTAATTATAAGGTGAGACAACCTGGTAGAAGAAAGCCCGAACAAAAATACCACATAAATTTACTTAAACCCTGGACAGACAGAAAGGCCTTGATGGCCATGACAGATAAAGTTCCTCTGACCAAAGTAGACAAAGTACCAGAGGTTAACATTGCTGACACTCTAGCACCTCATCAGAGAAATGAGGTCCGAGAGTTTGTTCTTAGAAATCAGGATGTGTTTGCTCCAGTACCTGGAAAGACTCATGTTATTAAACATGACATAATTACGGAACCTGGAAAAAGGGTTAACTTAAAACCCTACCGAATCCCAGAGGCCAGAAAAGAAGCCATCAAAGCAGAGGTCCGAAAGATGCTTGAGCTAGGGGTTATCGAGGAATCACAAAGTGAATGGAGTAATCCTATAGTGTTGGTACCCAAGCCAAATGGAGAAATCAGATTCTGTAATGATTTCAGAAAATTAAATGAGATATCTAAATTTGACGCTTATCCCATGCCTAGGGTTGATGACCTAATAGAGAGATTAGGACGGTCCAGATATCTGACTACATTAGATCTGACTAAAGGTTACTGGCAAGTTCCCTTAACGGAGCGGGCCAAAGAAAAAACTGCTTTTTCCACACCAGTTTATTTCACTATAGAGTCTTACCTTTTGGGTTGCATGGTGCACCTGCCACCTTCCAAAGAATTATGGATAGAATCCTTAGGCCCCATAGTGAATACGCGGCTGCCTACCTTGACGATGTGGTTATACACAGTACAGATTGGGAAACACACCTTCCCCGAGTTCAGGCAGTAATAAAGTCTATACGAGATGCAGGTCTAACTGCCAATCCATCCAAATGTACGATAGGTTTGGAGGAGGCTAAGTATTTGGGCTACACTATTGGGAGGGGTCTCCTGAAACCACAGAAAAGTAAGGTAGATGCTATTGTGGATTGGCCACGTCCTGTGACAAAGAAACAAGTTCGGGCATTTCTGGGCTTAGTGGGCTACTACCGTAGATTCATACCTAACTTTGCTACGATCGCAAACCCGTTGACAGAACTAACTAAGGCAAAAGGCCCAGTTATGATTAAGTGGACTCCCGAGGTAGAGAAGGCATTTAGTACCCTGAAGGAGGTTTTGTGTGCTGACCCAATTTTGGTTGCCCCTGACTTTACAAAATAATTTGTGGTACAGACAGATGCGTCTGATGTGGGCCTAGGAGCGGTTCTTTCTCAGGTACACAGGGGAGAAGAACATCCCATTATGTACCTGAGCAAGGAGCTGAATCCCCATGAACAGAGATACTCAGTGGTTGAGAAAGAATGCTTAGCCATAAAATGGGCACTGGAAAAACACTTAAGTTTTATCTGTTGGGGAGAAGGTTCAAACTTGTCACAGATCATGCGCCATTGACGTGGATGAGACATAACAAGGAAACAAATGCCAGAGTAACTAGGTGGTTCCTTAGTCTTCAGCCATATAACTTCTCTATGGAGCATAGAGCTGGTAAAGACCAGGGGAATGCAGATGGTTTATCCAGAGTCCATTGTTCGTTGTCAAAGGTCGCTACGACCGATGGGTCTAAGCTGGCGGGGGGATATGTGACAGTCTATGGGAGGGTAATGGAAGGAAGGTATCTAGGACCCAGAATCCTCCATAGTCTATACTCATTCACCTGCCCAATTAGCAACTGCTGAGGCTTTAATTAGCAGGTCTCAGAGCAGAAAGAGTCAGATACAATCTGACCTGCAGAGAGAGAGCAGGTCTGTGCAGAGCAGCATCTAAACAATGTGCTAAAGGTTCGTGAAACCAATGCTTATTTTGATTTGTGTAGTTTATTACCCTGGTGAGTAAGGGACATTTCTTTATGTTTAGTTAGTGCTCAAATTTGAGCTAGGATTTATTTTGTATATTTTCCTTTCTGTTGTGCTGCAGTTTTTGAACAAACTGATTGCTGTATGGATTTTGTGCACGCTATAAATAAACCACACCATTTTTGCACCAGAGACTGTTGTTCTATGCCTGTTACCCTAGAGGACTGTGTTGCTTTGCCCATAAAGGTCACAATATATGTCTTATATATGTAACTTCATTCTAAGTGTATTTTAATACTAATATATGTACTTATTAATATTAAAATACACTACGTATGACGTTACATATATATATATATATATATATATATATATATATATATGTAATAGGCTTTGTTATACAAAAAAGAATGGAGTAATTATTATCATTATTATTGTTGTTTATTATCATAATGCAATTTTCAAGTATTATTGGACTGGTTATTGGTCCTTGTTGGATATAGTGATCTCTGTATTAGGATGTTTTTGTCACTTTGTCACATATTTTTTACACATCACGTTTATCACTGTGTGTGTATAGACAGAGTTCATATTTTCACTTATGGATCAGTTCATGTCTCAAATAATCTGGGGCTTATTATACGTAAATTGGCAACTTATATTATCCTCCATATATGTAAAAGGATTTATTTTCCTGGCACTTTATTCATTCACTGTTCGGCACTTTCTTGTACACAGTATGGGAAGCACTTTATCCATTGTATACAACCGCTGCTTAGCAACGCCTACGCTAGTTTGACGGCATCACGCGGGGTCACGTGTCCCTCCTGTGCACTTCCGGGTTCGGACGTCGGTGTGATGGTTTCTCACTTCACATTGGTAAGTCAATATTAAATATTTTCTATATATTTGCACTTTTTCTTCACATAATTTGATCTTGAAAAAGACCCTCATACGGGTCGAAACGTTGATTGGACATTTTTTTGATGTGATATACAAATAAAAAAGTTTAAAGGAATGGAGACCTTTTGAGTGCACCTTACTCCCATTTGATATATATATATATATATATATGTGTACATTTAAGCCCTTAAGGACCAAACTTCTGGAATAAAAGGGAATCATGACATGTCAAACATGTCATGTGCCCTTAAGGGATTAATTTATTTTAAACATGTTTAATTATTATTTTTATACACTACCCACCAGCATGAGGACTGTCTGACAGTCGAGGCAGTCCCCCTGTTGGCAGATCCACAGCCAGCTATAGGGGGCCATGTGATCACTCTTTGAGAGCGATCACATGGCCCCAGGGGCCTGATTTGCCGGATCTCCCGAAGAGGATCGCAGCGGAGGTAAGTCAACTGGAGCTCCTGGGGGCTTAAGCTGTTATGGCGTTCTATGCTGCCGCAACTGCTTTGAAGCCCATTAGAATGGGGAAGGCATAGCACGCCGTAATGGCGTTAAGGGGTTAATTAACATTTTGACATCCAGAGTTTTATTTTCTTACTTTCTGCTTATGCCTGGGAACTATTTATAGTGTATTGTGATTGTGCGATTGCTGTGTCTATTACATGTACAGTGATTGTTCCAGTGGGTTACATGGAACATTAGTAGATAAATCACAATTTGGTAGAGAAATCACAATTACCATTTGAGACTCTGAGAGTATCTCACACACACACACATGCACATACACTGACAAACAAAATGTATAACTGGTTAGATTGTTTCACTTTGTATTACTCATTTTTATGGAACCAGAATAGTGTTCACATAGATTTGTCTTCTATTATGAATCTTCATGACGGCTCAAGTTTACTTTAAAGGGAACTTGAGGGGATCACTCTCCTGCAGGTTTTACATGTTGTTCAAATAAGGATTCATAATAGAAGACAAGAACATCTATGTGAACACTATTCTGGTTCCTCTCCAGACACCAAAAGCACTTTTATTTGCTGAAATTCTTCATTAGTGTAAAGGGTGTTTCTTTTTCTTTTTTTCATTTTACAAAATATTTTATGAATTAACTTTGTTACACCCCCTGGCTGTCAATCAGACAACTGGTCCTATTACCTCCTGGCTGTTTAACTCACTGGAGCTAAACTCAAGAGGCAGCAATGGGCCAGAGAACTGGGAAGTCTGTGATTGAACAGCCACAGAAAGTCTGGATGGGGTGAGAAGGGGAGGGCTTGCAAAGGCTACAGACTGCAGATCTTTTTTTAGATATACTACCATTGGGGAAAAAAAATACATAATTAAATGCAATGTTTTCATTGTTGGTTTATCTACTAAATAGTGATTTGTTTACTTATTTTTTTTTTTATTTGGGCTGTGGAGTGTCCCTTTAAGCAGTTGCCCGTTAGTAGCCTGTATAAGATTCCTCTCTTTTCCATGTTTGAGATTAAAAGGAAAACTAAGGGAATGACATGTCCCACCTATGACTTCTTTATGAAGATTTGTGACGTGGTATACATCTGAGAGAGTAGGGATAGCTGAGAGCCCATCTACCAATAACACAGAAATTTGTAAGCAGATTGTATGTCAAAGAATTTGCAGTGTAGATAGGATCAATATCTGTGTTAAGAACTCCTGTCTGCAATGTGGTAAAGTTGATTCTAAAAGAGATAGTAACATTAACATATTACCTGTAGGTTCTGTTCTTATTTTAATATGTATATATGCACTGTTAAAATTCTAATTAGTATTGCTGTTATGAACCCAAGCTATTGCTAAAACACTGTTCAGACCTAATAACACATCTTTAATATTTTACTGTTACGCTGAATGTTGGCAAGTTTGCTGAAAGAGAAGATTGATGTCTCATTTGCAATTCAATTGGTTTATAAATAATTAACTAATTAAATAAAATACACTCAATTTAATGATGATAACAGCCAGAAGGTGACGAGGTCATTTGAGATGGTTATTCATTTTTGCTTCTGATAATGTGTTTGCTTACTGGTTTAAATCAGTTTGCCTTTGGTAATATATGTATCATAATTTCTTTTAAATGTATTACTTTACATAGAAATCTGCTACCTGAATCTCTCCATATAGTTCTAAAGTTATTCACTGTTCATCAAGGAGAGTAAGGGACTAAGTAATTAGATGAATTAACAGCAGATGTGCATTTTACAGGAAATTTATTTTTGTATAGTATAAAGTATATCACTGTGCTTCAATATGTATTATCACTATATTTCAATATGTATACTTCAATATGTAATTTAATTTTCATTTTAAAATAAAATTATAGAGATACTGTAGGCACCCAATGCAACTTTAGCTAAATTAAGCCCTTTTGGTATATAGCTCATGCCCATGCAGTCTCACTCCTCAATTCTCTGCCATTTAGGAGTTAAATCCCTTTGTTTATATAGCTTTAGTCATACCTCCCTACATGTGACTGTACAGCCCTCCTAAACACTTCCTGTAGAGCTAACTTTATTGTGCAGTCTGTTTCATTTAGAATGTCTAATCCCCTGCTCTGTTAATATCTGTCTGCAACCTCCAGGAGTCTCTTATGCATGATTAAAGTTACATTTACAGAGCAGGAGATAAAAAAAAAACTTCTAAAGCAAGTTAACATCTGAGAGAATCCCTTGCAGTAATGAGAGCACTGTTAAAGTGAGATTTCTGTGGGAAAAGCAAGTCTTATGGCTTGACTGGTGTGTGTGTATTTGTGTTTAGCAATGTAATACATACACATTGTACATTAATAAGCCATTTGATTCTCTTGAGGTTTTATTAGTGTAGCCACAGGAACTTCTGGTACAATTACCCTTAAAAGACAACACAAATTACATTAAGCAGTGGTTTCTCCATGGTGTTCCTGACACATTTGTGTTAATCTGTGCATCTCCTATCCCAGGATTTAGGACAGGATATCTCAGGTTTTCAGATGAAATCATATAGCTTAGACCCGTAGGAATAAGGAATAAGGATAATTATGGTAACCAGGTTGCAATATTTATCTGATATTCCTAGAACCACTTGTAAAAATGTGATTCTGTCACATTGTCTTCTTATAACAAAGGATACTATTTAACAGTTCACAATTCACCCGATTACTAATCATCCATGCAAGCACCCAGTTTTCCATGTATTTAAGGATATTCTCCATAAAATTTAATGGTGTCATGCTCACTGCATTCGGCAATGTTTAATGGAATACTCTAGAATCAAACATAAAAACCTTTATTTGTAATGTCGGAATGTTTTGAAGTGCATCTAGATTATTGGGCTCCCTGTAACTCTCCTAAATATATGGTTAACTTGTCTCAAATCTAGCAGCGAGACTGTCCCTTGCTGCAGTTCAGCTGCATCTACAGGTGATACTCAGCACAGATGATTCTCCAGCCAATCTAATGCATCTCATAGAGAATCACTGAGAAGCAAAGGTGCATGCACTATAATCACCACACTGTACCTGCAATGTTTCTCATAGAGAAGCATTCAATTCAGTGGTTCTCTATGAGAATCATTAACTTCTGCTTTGTGCTGGAGCACAAATAAATCAGGGCTATCCTTCCAGTTTTCTACTTGACGGCCAAGAAGGAGCAACTCAGACACGTTATAAAAGTACTGATTTCATCGAACTCTAGACCTTTAGAAAGTGTAACAGAGAGGGCACACAGTTTAGAGTGTTCCTTTCATCTATGTCACTAGAACGTCAGAAGAGTTTGGTCCTAATCTGTGAGGATATGTCAGGCTCAAGATCATTATGTAATACATGTTGGTTATCAGTCATTATATCTTGATATCATTTCCATTTCACAACACTTTGTCTTATCAGTGGCTGGAGACCAGATCTCAGACAGTCAATCTGATCGGCTGCCAGGCTCCATGCTATCCTGGAAAGGAATGACCTAGCTCGATTGTGACAAAATGGCCTATGTAGGGTGTTATTTTGGTATAGTAATTAGTAATGGCCTAAGCTGCATTGTATGACCTAATAAAGATCCAGAGAATTAAGGCATTTCAATGTGTCTACAGCCACTAGGTCTGGTGTTGTAAACATACCCTTTGTTAAGTAATACAGGAGGGAGAACTAGCCACTAGAGGCAGTCTTAGTCCTGCAATGTAATGATTGCAGTTTGTCAAAAACTACAATGATTTACATTGCAGGTCTAAGTGGGACGGGGGCACTGCACCCACACCACTTCAATGAGATTAAGTGGTCTGGGTGACTATGGTGTCCCTTTAATTCCTCTCAGCGCATTAAGTGAAAGGAAAAGTAAGACCTTTAGGCAGCTCCTTATTTAACATATAGATGGTCCTCAGTAACTTTACATTCATTAATTTTTATTTCACAATTTTAAGGTTGAACTTGATGGATTTTAGTATTTCTTTCAACCTAGACTACTGTATAATTATAAAGGGGAAAGGAATGGATGGACAGCTGTGATTACTATTTATTATTGTTCATACCGCTGTCTATGGTTTGTGGAAATATGGAGCATGGCCTTCATTTAATATTTTTAAATATGTTTTTAAATTATTTTATATTATATTATTAAATTAATGATGTAATATTTTAAAAAATATTTCTATAGTTAATATTTTCATATTTTGATATTGTATTGATATCTTTCTACATATATTCATTTTTTTGAGATTTTAATATTTTAATAAAATAAAGTTTATTAAAAATGATTAAATAAAGACCCACATGAATCCTCCAGATTAATGCTATGTACAGGGAACCTCTGTTTATTAGATTTATTTATGCTTTAATTATTGCTGATTGGCAATTTTGGCTAAATGTGTCTCTGACTGTCGTAGGTTGGCAAAACTATGGCATTCAGACAATTACTTTGTTACTGTTTTTAGCGGACAACAATGCAGTCCCATCAGATGGGCATATTTCATTAGATTCTCAAAACCCTCCAACTGCATTCACAATATTAAATTTGGTTAGATATAAGAATTACATTAAATCCACAGTTCTTTTGATCATATCCACTGACTTACACATTTAATATGGTTTAGGCACCCAATAGAACAAGAGATTTAAATAAGAAACTTAAGAGTAGTCTCTGTAAAAGAAAACTACATTTAAAATAAATGAATGATTAAGAAAAGTCATATCACATGATGAAATCGAGAGAATACTAGCAATTTAATATTGTAATCACTATATGTCTGTGGCAATTGACCCCTGCTCTATAAATACAATGAGCAGATGGCAGTTTTGTTGTAGTTTAAAGCAAAGTAATTTCAGAGCAAGAGAACATTTCTCAAGGTTGCAAAGTAAATTATAATGCTAGAAGAGTAGAGGGATATTATGTTAATTTTAATGTTTTAGAATTTAGTCTATTGAGGCATGTCTTGATCCCCAGCTGTTGTAGAACTGTGCATCTTAAGGCTGACAAAGCATCATGGGAAATGTGAACAAGATCTGAGTATCTACCTTTGGCCAGCTTGGTGCAAAGAGAGTTGGAAAAATGTACATAAATATACATCCTCTAAAATGTGTAGCTGCTACAATAAACTTCTATTTGATACAGCAAGAAACACTAGTTAGGTCCACTGTGTAGTCTAGGTTACATATAGTTACCTGGGTGTGTTTATATTATTAACCCCTTAGTGACCATGGAAGTATCAGGTACGTCCGACAAAAAAAAAGGTCCTTAAGGACTGCGGACATACCTGATGTGTCCGCGGGGAATTAGAGCGCTGGAAGCGATCATGATCGCTTCCAGAAGCTCTAATGGTATTGCAGCGATACCTCGATGTTGAGGCATCGCTACAATATGCCCTTCACTGTCGGTGGCCCCTGGACAACACCAGGTGATCGCTCCCCCGGTCACATGTGGAGCCCAGCAGTGAGGCAGAGCATCGGAAGCCATCAGGCAGGCTTCCGATGCTCTGTCTGTACTGAGTGCCTTGAGGGGTCAAGGCACTCAGTTAAAATTTTAAAAAAATTAACAAAAAATTATTAAATACATAATAAAAAATTAACCCCTACCCTCCCTCCCTCATCCTCCCCATGTACTTACTGATCGTCACCGTTCCCCTGCCGGCGATCAGTCTTCTTCTTCCCCTACCCACCCCCCCCTCTCTAATTTAGGACCCCCAAGTACCAAGTGACCGCTCTAAAAAATGTCACATGGCTACAATAGGTGTCCACAGTGCTGCCAGCAGGGGGACTACTGGAACTTACAGGAAGTCCCCCTGCTGGTGAAAAAAGTTTTAAAAAAGTAAAAAAATTAAAAATAAATAAAAGCTAATAAAAAAATATATATATCTTATATATAACGTCATACTAAGTGTATTTTTGTATTAATATATACATATATTAATATAAAAATACACTTAGAGTAAAATTACACACGTGTATATATATGTATATTTAATCACTTTTTTTCCGCCTTTCATTGTCTTGAAAAAAGTCCCACGAGGACTGAAACGTCGACTTGTATGTCTTTGAAGTTTGGCACAATAAATTGTTTATATCTTTAAGAAGACCTTTCGCGTGCACTCTTTTCATCTGTATATATTGAAGGCTGAGGCAGCACCGAGGCAAGCACAAGACCGGTACATTGAGTGCGGGATATTTGCAGTATATATATATATATATATATATATATATATATATATATATATATATATACTGCAAATATCCCGCACTCAATGTACCGGTCCACGAGGACTGAAACGTCGACTTGTATGTCTTTGAAGTTTGGCACAATAAATTGTTTATATCTTTAAGAAGACCTTTCGCGTGCACTCTTTTCATCTGTATATATTGAAGGCTGAGGCAGCACCGAGGCAAGCACAAGACCGGTACATTGAGTGCGGGATATTTGCAGTATATATATATATATATATACTGCAAATATCCCGCACTCAATGTACCGGTCTTGTGCTTGCCTCGGTGCTGCCTCAGCCTTCAATATATACAGATGAAAAGAGTGCACGCGAAAGGTCTGGCACAATAAATTGTTTATATCTTTAAGAAGACCTTTCGCGTGCACTCTTTTCATCTGTATATATTGAAGGCTGAGGCAGCACCGAGGCAAGCACAAGACCGGTACATTGAGTGCGGGATATTTGCAGTATATATATATATATATATACTGCAAATATCCCGCACTCAATGTACCGGTCTTGTGCTTGCCTCGGTGCTGCCTCAGCCTTCAATATATACAGATGAAAAGAGTGCACGCGAAAGGTCTTCTTAAAGATATAAACAATTTATTGTGCCAGACCTTTCGCGTGCACTCTTTTCATCTGTATATATTGAAGGCTGAGGCAGCACCGAGGCAAGCACAAGACCGGTACATTGAGTGCGGGATATTTGCAGTATATATATATATATATATACTGCAAATATCCCGCACTCAATGTACCGGTCTTGTGCTTGCCTCGGTGCTGCCTCAGCCTTCAATATATACAGATGAAAAGAGTGCACGCGAAAGGTCTTCTTAAAGATATAAACAATTTATTGTGCCAAACTTCAAAGACATACAAGTCGACGTTTCAGTCCTCGTGGGACTTTTTTCAAGACAATGAAAGGCGGAAAAAAAGTGATTTAAATATACCTTGCAGGTGATTTGATTGGAGAGTAGGTTATATGAAAGAGAGGCTGTGCAAACGTGAAAGTGATTACTCAACTTTGAAATAGGGATTAACCCCTTGAGTGCCTAATAGAAAGGCCTGAAAGTGAGTGTGGTTACGGCCAAATATCTAATAATCTGCACTCGCAGACATATTAAAATTCAAGAATAAGAAATATCGAAGCCACCTTAGATTGACAAAGTATTTAAGAATCTATTTGAATATTTAAACAAATTTGTTAAACGAAGTTAAACAATACCTTACGATTGCTACATTTTTAAACAATAACATAAGGTGGCTACGTTTTTAAATTGGAATTCCAAGAGCCAAGTGGTTGCAGACCTAATTATAGATACATTGTAGAAAAAACTTCAAAGTATATTTGGATAACCCTAGGGATACTATGTATATACTTAATTGTGTTACAAATTAACGGCCATACAGTCTATGGAGTATAACAGGAGCATCCATAAGCTAACATACCTAGCTAAATAAAAATTAATATATGATTGATTTAACAAAAAGTCTCATGAATTAATCACCAATAATGGTTTTTCTGTGACCTTTAGTACAGATATATATCAATTACTATTATTTACGAAACTGTGGCCTCTTTATCTTTTCGGGATAAAGCAGCTGAGTGGGTTGATCTCATTAAGTCCCCCCGGGGACAAAGTTCCTAATGTGAAAATCCTCGGTGCCCGATCATATATACAGTGCCTAAGGTTCACAAAAACCTGGAGCGCCCACCAGGACGACCGATAGTATCGGCGATCGGGGGATTGCTAGAACCCATAGGGAAATGGTTAGACACAAAATTTAAAAAAACGGTAATGTCACTACCTACCTATGTCAAAGACTCGGCGCAAGTCATAGCAGCCTTAAACTCTATAGAACTCCCCCCACAAGGAGTTTTCTTAGCAGCCATCGACGTAAGCAGTTTATACACCATAATTCCCCACGAGGAGGGAATCCAGGCGATGCGCCAAGTACTAACACAGTACCAAGAACGTATAGAGCCCCCGATTGAATATATACTTGAATTATTGGAATTATGTCTTACACTCAATTATTTTCGATTTGAAAAAGCATTCTACATACAAATATCCGGGACATCGATGGGTGCCCCCATGGCACCCATGTATGCTAATGCATACATGCATGCATATGAACAGGTACACATTCTCCAAAAATATGGTCATCATATTCTGAAATACCTGAGATATATCGATGACGTGTTCATCATATGGACGGGTGAGGAACAAAGTCTACATGACATGATATGGTCACTGAATCAATTGGATTCACCAGTAAGACTTACCCATCAAATTAACAACAAACAAATCGACTTTCTGGATCTTCGTATCTTTATAGAAAATAACAAGCTGGGGTATACTTTATTTGCAAAGGAAACTGATCGCAATACGTTACTACACGCCAGTAGTCACCATCCACCCAACCTCATAAAATCTTTACCGGTATCTCAATTTATGAGAATACTGAGGAACAACTCTGATTCTATAAAAGCAGCAAACCAGGTACAAGAAATGTTTGAAAAATGTTCACAACGTGGATATCCAAGACAGATGCTGGAGTGTGCATATTCAAAAGCACTCAAAAACTACACTGATGGCCCTAAAACTAAAAGCAACCAAAATAGAATGATCTTCCCCCAAACGTTCCATTCACTATCGGGCGAGATGTCCCAGAAAATAAGACACAACTGGGAGGTTCTTAAAAAAGACAAGACACTACCGATGATATTCCAGAATACCCCTATGATTAGTTATAGGAGAAACAGGAACCTGAGAGATTATCTGGTTCATACAGATACATCTATGGCGCATCAGTCTGTTCAAAATCCAGGCTGTTATCGTTGTTTGAAGTGCATAGCTTGCAATAGTATGACCCCGGGCAAAGCGTTTTACCACCCTCGCTCAGGTAAAGAATACAGGATACGGCAAAGGATCACGTGCACCACTACACACGTAGTCTATCGCATCACCTGCCCATGTGGACTCATGTACATCGGCAAAACGACCAATGACCTCAGGGAGCGCATGAGGGGACACAGATCTACCATCAGGACTGCGTTATCCAGCGGCATAGCAACCACCCCCATAGCCAAACATTTCCTGGAAATAGGGCATACACTGCCCACATTGAAATTTATGGGCATTGAACATGTTCCGGCCCCGAATAGGGGGGGTGACAGAGATGTCCTACTTCTTCAAAGAGAAGCCTTTTGGATTTTCACATTAGGAACTTTGTCCCCGGGGGGACTTAATGAGATCAACCCACTCAGCTGCTTTATCCCGAAAAGATAAAGAGGCCACAGTTTCGTAAATAATAGTAATTGATATATATCTGTACTAAAGGTCACAGAAAAACCATTATTGGTGATTAATTCATGAGACTTTTTGTTAAATCAATCATATATTAATTTTTATTTAGCTAGGTATGTTAGCTTATGGATGCTCCTGTTATACTCCATAGACTGTATGGCCGTTAATTTGTAACACAATTAAGTATATACATAGTATCCCTAGGGTTATCCAAATATACTTTGAAGTTTTTTCTACAATGTATCTATAATTAGGTCTGCAACCACTTGGCTCTTGGAATTCCAATTTAAAAACGTAGCCACCTTATGTTATTGTTTAAAAATGTAGCAATCGTAAGGTATTGTTTAACTTCGTTTAACAAATTTGTTTAAATATTCAAATAGATTCTTAAATACTTTGTCAATCTAAGGTGGCTTCGATATTTCTTATTCTTGAATTTTAATATGTCTGCGAGTGCAGATTATTAGATATTTGGCCGTAACCACACTCACTTTCAGGCCTTTCTATTAGGCACTCAAGGGGTTAATCCCTATTTCAAAGTTGAGTAATCACTTTCACGTTTGCACAGCCTCTCTTTCATATAACCTACTCTCCAATCAAATCACCTGCAAGGTATATTTAAATCACTTTTTTTCCGCCTTTCATTGTCTTGAAAAAAGTCCCACGAGGACTGAAACGTCGACTTGTATGTCTTTGAAGTTTGGCACAATAAATTGTTTATATCTTTAAGAAGACCTTTCGAGTGCACTCTTTTCATCTGTATATATATATATATATATATATATATATATATATATATATGTGTATATATATATATAATATACTGGGTAGCACAGCAAAAAAAATTGGTTCAGTGGAATCAGTTCAAATGAAAAAAAAGTTTTGTTCAGGTAGCCCAAAATTTTGGGCTCGTATGAATTACATCCATGCAAAAGCTTCAGGAAAACATTTTGGATGAACCAAAGGCCAATCAGCATAAAACAAATGATATATGTTGTGGCGGAACCCACCTCGCCACTGGACATTGGAGGGGCCTGGCTGCCTGCCTCTTACCTGCTGACTATGGCCCCTGGAAAATTTGTACACTTAAAGATTTATATTTGGGCATATTGTACTGTATATTGCTGCTACTGGCCCTTTTAACAGCATCTATGGACACATTGGGACTTTTGGGACTACTGTCCCTTTAAGACTGTGAAGCATGTTCTAGTGTGCTGCCTGTAATATTGTATATGTATTCATGTGTTAAGTTTAGCCTGGGTGATATGTATGCAGCATTCATCTGATTGTTCGGTAGAATCACTCCATTCATTATATTGAGTGAAACTACCGAACAACCAGACCACCCAGGAATAAGTGTGCCTCCAATTACAGTTTGCAACAATGTTGCAAACGGGTAATTGGCAATCAGTGTAATGTAGTCTTTGTCCTCTGGGTGGCCGCCATTCGGGAAACAAACACGTGGCGGCGGCCATCTTAAACTACCGAACAGCGGTGTTTTGCCGTCGAGTGTCTGGAACTAAAATCGGACACTCGACTAGGCAAACACCGCTGAGACCTCCAGACTTCCAGGATTTCGTATAGAAACTACCGAATGGCCCGCCGTTCGGTAGAAAGAACCCCTCAAACAAGGGAATTCATTCAAACCCTCTCCAGGCTGTATAACACAGGCAATTCGCCTGTTTTCATTCCCTTGTTTGTGACCGACCGCAGGGCCAAAATGCATGGAACTGTTTTCGGATACTTTACCCATGCGGTCGGTCAAACCTTTGCCTGCTCATAACTCCCGAACCCCTGGTCCGATCTGGGTGATTTTTGAGTATGTTGCTCACCCAGATCAGGGCTATCAGGGGATACCTGTTTTAGGGGTGTATCATATGTATTTGGGGTACATCCAGGAATTGGGGAAAAAGGTGTACAGTATAATTGTGTTAAGTGTTAATCTAAGGGGAGGAAATGTGTGGGAGGTACATCCATGTGATTGGTCAATATCATCCTCCCCCTGGGAGTGTCCTGTATGTACCTGTTTGTGAATAAAAGCCAGGCTGGATGAGCCAGTCCTGAGTTCCTGTTTTAACCTCAAAGTGATGTGTCGTCTCATTATTGGGGGAAGGATTTATTGTATGCTGTTCCAGTTGACTGCTAGGGGTACAAGCCTATTCGTATGGTTCCTATTCAATGGTCTACAGCATTCATACGCATGGGAGAATTTAAAGGTTTCTTGGATTCGGTGATTATGGTGTCTGCCAGAGTGCTTGGAGTCCTCAGGAAGCACTAGGAGCATCCTTTAACGGAGGTACCAAGTCGGGGTGCCAGGTGATCCGTTACATATGTAATATAAATATTCTGAATATATTTTGCAGCACATTGATAGGTGTAGTTTAATGCCATTTGGTTAATAGATCAAATGAGAAGAAGTAACCAGCAGAGGGAAAAAATGTATTGTGTATACGATGTTGTGACTTTGAGTTATAATTCAGTAGAAAACTCCAATTTGAACTACAACTTTTCAGAAGTCTCTGTACTTATACAGCTTTGCTTGTGGAATAAACTCACCAGTACTAGAAAAATGTAAGTAAGCATCATGATTGTTTGAGTGACTTACAGTACAGTACAGTTTAGTGCAAGGCCACTTCAGAGGCTGCAAAGCATTAACATTAATATACTTAATATGCTTTCTTTCTTTTTTCGTTCTATAATTCTTGTCATTTGTCACTAATATTCCATTATATATAAACATATTTTTGAAATTGTATACATTGTCACACCATTGTATTTTCAATTATTTTTTAATATTACAAATATGGCATTTTTTATTACCAAAATACCACTAAAAGCAAATATTTAAGTAAAATATCATAATTATTTTACTCTAGTAATAATTAAAAAAAAGAAAAAAGAGATCGGCGGGGTCTGGCAGGCAAGATGGCCGGTCACACAATCTAAGGGCTCCTGCCATACAGAGCATAATCGAGATACTACTGAGCGACCTACTAACAATGGCAACAAACGGTACCCGGGGACCAACCCAGGACACCGTGAGACAAAGAATGGTACCGGTCCGGTTCCAATCCGAAGCAGGAAAACCTGTGCCGACCATGCGGCCTACATCAGAGCAGAGCCTGAGGTACGGGGGAATCGGCCGACCACCCGGCACAGGACACGCTCGCAAGCGAGACCTCCACAAAGCCCTGCTACCCCCCCCTTTGGACCGGCGGGGGATATCCCGGTCCTCGCCGGGGGCGAATACCCTCACAAAATTGCCTGACCAAGCGACGACTTCTAAAGCAAAATGTGGAGGGCGAGGCCCACCCAAGATGGCGGCACGGATGCAGCCTACACCAAAGCACCCACTTACTGAGCCTCCTCAAAGTACATGGGAGTTTTATGACCGGCTCCGAACCAGCCTCTGGACACAGCTAAACTCCCGGAGACTGACCTTCAAGCAGGTGATGAGAGCGGCAGCAGGATGGATCCGACCGACAATCCGACGCCGCCTGAGGGTATATCCCCCTCGAGCCAGAGCGGCCCCCAGACAGAACCGGAGCCAAAGGCCAACACAGCAGAAAACAGTGCAAGAAAGCATGGACACCAGAGTAAATACCCCCAAGCACCAGAGAGAGAACGCTGCACAGAGGCGAGAATCGACAGGAAACAAGCATAAGCCCGACAAGAGACTAAGAGATCGAACCCTATGCGCCAAGCCACACTGCCTACCATCAGCTGCTCACACCCTGACATGCCCCAGAGCAGACAGAGACTATGCCCTACCGATACAAGGCATAGGGTGACTGTGGACTGTGCTCAGAGGACTTGCTGTATATCGGCAGCTACACACAGAGCCCCCCACAACCATTATCAACTGCTCCCCCGTTATAAGTTGCAACACCTTGAGTTTATTATTACATGCGCATTTGCCGACAGGTCCCTGCTGTGCCAACTAGTACCTAAATGACCCTACCCTCTGGTCAGTCAATCCCACATATGTTACAGTACATGTAGCCTACAGTACCTGGTACCATAACACACAAGCCACACTGCTCATCAGCACTTAACGTTCATGAGAGCAGCACCCAGGGCATATAAACATAGCTCATGACCCTAATCCTATTTGGTTGACCACATGTTCAACCACCACCCTGTGTACCTTGGGTAGATGCCAATATGCTATAGCTACAGTTCCTGCGGTTTTCTTATGTTTTGTTATTATATGTTTTGTTATTATATGATGCATACCTGCCATCCGCTCTGTGTCACATCAGCGTATTCCTATGTTCCTACTGCTTCCTAATTACAGGCCTTCAGCCTTTCTGTTGTTCGCCCAGCGGAATTTTACGCTTAAGTGAGACCAGCCTATGTTCGGCAGTCACACATGCCGTGTTCTTGACTGTCTATAGACGTCCTCATTAAGCGTACATACCATGCCAGTAGCAATATCTAAGCAGCTTGTTAGCACTTCTAGTACCACACAATTGCTTCACGTGGACACATAGCTTAGACCTAATGCATTCGTGACTAGTGAGCAACTAAATATACCCACCAGCTTATAATAGTCTTGCTTCAGGTGCATAATCTGTGATGCCCACAGACTAGTTTAAACACAGTTAAATTAACTCACATGCAACACAACTCTCACAAACTGAAAGTTTAAGCTACCAATACTAGCCTGGTAAAGTTACAGAATGTTCCTCTTGTTTTTTTTTTTAAAAATGTGCTGATACTGATTGCCATGATTATTGATATCCTTGTCTATACCTTCAGCCTGTACTTGCAATTGTGGTGATACAAGCGTGTTTTGTTATGCTAAGCACAATAAAAATAAAGAATTAAAAAAAAAAAAAAAGAAAAAAGAAAATAAAATGTGTTAGGAGAATTAAAATTTCAATACAGATATATCATAAATTTGTTTAAAAGTTTTACTAAATTTGATTAAAAGATCCAATACTTTTAAAATGCTGTCTACATTTGGAAGTGTGTTTACTTTTGACATTTCTTTCTTTCATCTGTTTTTTTGCGAAAATAATTACGGAGTCCTTATGAAAGGTTATCTCAAACTGTTCCTCCAGTTGGTGACTCAATATATGTACATTCAATAAAAAATACTGTGCTGGAGATACCTACATATTACTTGAGCTAATAGCCAAAGGTTGGATCCATTTGTTTATAAATGTTCCAGGACACAGCCTGGAATCTATTTGTGTTCTTTCAGGAGTGGGTGGAAAACACACTTTTGCTTCCTTACACACGTGTAATTTATTTCAATTATTGTGCTTTTAAGATATATTAAATGCATATAGAGTACATTATAATCTATTTTAAACTAGACAGCAGCTGAGGTATTTTTGTTTCCTTGGAAACAAGCTGTTGTTTTTGTTCTCAGACTGATAACTCTTGAGATATTTCCTGATTTTTTTTCTTAAGGTATATTTTTTAGTTGATGAGAAATCAACGGGATTCATTATATAGGAAATGTAAATTTAAAAAGTTAGAAGAAATACTTAAGAACTCACCAAACATCGACTAGTGAGATAATGATGTATAAATTACAGATGTAGCTCCTTTTCAGATTATATTGGGGAAACCGAACAGGTTTAATATGGTTTCGGTAAAACAGACACTGACTGTTGTGTGGTTCTCTTACAACTTCTTAGGGTGTAGATTATTTCATAGGGTATCTGGGTATAAGTGGAATACACACTGACTACTGGTGCCTTCCATAAACGTTCCTACTGTGAACTGCATTGCTGGTATCTGCCCTAGTCTTTTATCTGAAAAAAAGTCGCTCTCTGGAAAGAACCAAGTTGGTGTGTTCTTTCTCCTGTATTACCTAGTTAAGTGGTTCAAGGAGCAAGGACTGGTATCTGTACAGAAGCCTTGGTAGCACTATTTGTGAGTGCTTGGTGAAGAGGCACACACATTCAAAAAAAAAATAAAAAAATACACAGAGTTGGAGTTGATTCAACACAAGAAGAAGACAGAACAAGAAGTATTGTCAATATTATTATTATTATTATTATCATTATTTAAGACAGTGCTCAGAGTGTGCCCTAAATATGGTCAGACATGATGTATAGTCTCTATAATGGTTTCTGGCACATGTAGATTAGTTATCGGCATTGTACTGTAAAAGGCTTATTTAATGATTTACACCTCCCAGAAACTCCTTGTATTCAAATACTAAAATGAGCAGAGAAAAGTGTACCTTCTCCCTATTATGGTTATAGTTCCTGTATTTCTGTGGATGACTGCCGTTATTAGTCACCAAAAGAAGGGAGACAGACACAATGAAGGTCTTTGCATAGATTGTATGTTATTGAAATGTTTTTGTAACTCTATTCATACATTGATAGGATGAACACGTCTTCCTGAATGCACCTGCTTAATGCAATAATACTGTCAAAAACAAAAAAAACAAAAACAACATAAAATGATAAAATCCCCCATAACACCACCCACACCTAACCATAAAAATATAAATATTACTATTTCAAAGTTGCCACCACCAAGACAATTTATAAATGGGGTGCCTTGGTGCTGCAGGTAACTTAATACTAAAAACACACCAAATAAAACTTAGCACAATACCTATGCAATTGCAAAACACTCATTAAGTAGTCTCTTCGGGTAATGTGATTCTTTACCAGACAAAGGCAGAATTTAAAGGAATATTTATTACAAGCAAAAAATAGTCACAGTGCATACAAAAAATAGATGATAAACAAATAATTTTCACCAATAACAGATAAAAAAACAAAAGGGATAAAATAACGGAAGTCCTAATTATTTACTCAGGTTTTAAATGTAAGACTTCTGCCCAGGGGTTTTCTGGCAAGAAAGATGGTGACTCAAAATTAGATTTTGTCCCCATGCAAGTACAATACACATTTTAGTATCATTAGATATATATATATTAATAGTAAAATACACATAGACAGTGTATGTGTGTATGTAGATGTGTATATATATATATATATACTTAGATCATATATATATATATATATATATATATATATAGTGTGTGTGTATATATATATATGATCTAAGTATATTATTATTTTTTTTACACTTATTAATTTATTTTATTTTATTTCCAGCCAGCAGGGGGACTAACTGTCATTACAGGCAGTCCCCCTGCTGGCAAAACAGCAGGCAGCTAACCCGGCCATGTGATTGTGGGGTCCTCGCATGGACCCCACTCTCACATGGCCCAGGGGGGCTGAAAGAGGATGGACATGCTGCGACCGGGTAAGTAACAAAAGACCGGAGGGCGTACTATTGTGCCCGGCGGCATTTAGAGCCGCTTAAAATAGGGCGTAATAGTACGCCCTCCGGTCTTAAAGGGTTAAATAGGATGAGGCAACAGAGAGAGATTTATGTCAAATAAGAGGACCCGACGCACGTTTTGGTGCAATAAGCTGCACCTTCGTCAGGGGGTAAATAGGATGAGGCACCTGTGACAGAGAGGAATACAAAACTAAGAGAGCTGGCATATATTCCCACATACTTATGGAGCCAAAAAGTGATCGTTGCACCAAAAAAAATGAGGTGGTAGAAAGAAAAGAAGATGAATGATGGTTAAGGGACAGTCATTAAATGTTGATTGTATTCACAGATCAAGTAAGAGGTGAGTAATCGTAGTAGTAAAAAGGGAGCAGTAACAATATCTATATTTATATTAAATATCTAATATATATTTATATAGATTTTTGCTCCTCATGTTTTTCCTATACTTGTTAATTTTCTCACTTGATCTGTCAAAAGCCAGAAAAATGCTCCTATCAGTGAACCACAATATATATATATATATATATATATATATATATATATATGTTTAGACAATTTTTGGTCCTTTTGTTGTTTTTTTTTCCTTCTTCGGTTCATGAATTTCTATTCAGCTGAGCTGAACTGATATCCACCTGAATTATGAGTGTCTCGAATTTTTTTACTTTCTTCTTTTATTATTGTCTGAGAATATAATCTATTCAGGATATGGAGGATTATGGACATAACTTATTTATTTATTTATTGATTATTATTTTTTTTGGACCATCTTTATTCTTTTGTACCCGACTATCACATAATCACTCGGAGATATACACAGAAGTATTGGTTTGCAAAAGTCAATAGCAAAGGTTATAGGATAGAAAACTGTGCTATTGTATCCATATATGTGATATATCTCATTGTCGAAGAATACAAAAAATGTTTTAACTGCTGACCTGCACTTATATCTTCTACTGCTGACTAAATCTACTCACTGAAAACTGTGTTGGACCCCCCAAAATGTATATACTCATACATATTCAAAAAGTGCTTGTCCTCCTTCCAGACAGATGATCTCTAGACACACAGGAAAATCTACAAAGAGGAAAGGCTGCAACATGCATATGTGTATGCACTCCCAGGAAAATACCTTATCAAGAAAAACAATGGGGGGTGTACAAAGCTGATATTTTAAACCAGCAGAACATAATCGGAAAACCTGGTTCCCAACAGACTCAAGGGATACATTTTCAGATACATAATTTATTACATGGTAATACATGATTTTTAGAATATATTGTATTATCCCTTAAATAATAACAATCTCACCTAGGAGGTGTGACATAGTTTCTTTCTAATTAGAAGTTCTGTTTTTCAGTTCAGAAACAATTTTAGCTCTGTTTTATTTCCCCAGGAACCAATATTCTGGTAAAATGAGTCAGAGAATTAGTGATGATAACATCATACACATTGGTGCAATAAGCAATAAACCTGTCATATACTTGTAAATGCCAGTATTTTAACTTCTTCTTCGAGTGAATATGTCCTCTATGGCCTATAAAGATGTAAGTTTAGTGTAAAAGTATCACGGATATTTTATCAGAAATATTTTACAATGTAAACTTTAATATCTAATTGCTAGACTCACTTAATATGTCATTTTTAAATACAGAATAATCGAGCTAGCATTAAATTAACCTTCACTGCACAGCACAATTTCCTTCTAAATAGCCTGCTGGCATTTCAGAGATAAAAAAGATATTTTAGGATGAAAGATATAGTGATAACATTTTGGCCATTTATTTAAAAATAAAAGCATAAATGCAAAACGAAACTATGTCTGTGAACCACTTAATTGCTATGCTTTACAGCAAAAATCATATATTTTGTAAAATTATTCTTTATTAAAGACATGCTCAGAAAAAAACCACAAACTAAAAATGAACAATTGTTTAAGGTCATTGAAGAATTCATTTTTAAAGAGGGGAGAAATGTTAAAAAAGGAATTTGTTAAAAAAAGATGTCGGTATACTTGATACAGACCTTTCAGACCGTCTTACTCTACATGTCCAGGATTTTGGACATCAATCATTTGCTTTGCATGAGGCCATCAGAACCTGAATGCCCTAAAAGACATGAATGCATATTGTCTATTTGAAGGTAATGACACCAGTAGATGGTGTTGGACTCCTTTAAAATGGCTGTTGTTTCTAAAATGTGTGTATCTATAACTCTATGTTTTTGAACAGAAATGTAGAAAATAATCCAGGCACTCCAAAAAGTCTTCCAAAATTAGGCAATTTTTATTGGACCCAAGCACCAAAAAACAACGTTTCGACCCTAAGGTCTTTGTCAAGCTACTAAACACATATACAGCAAACAATATATAGGTGTATAAATAATTATCAAATACCAAAAACATGTGACATAATAAGATTAGAGCACAACAAGATCAATTAACTTAATTGATTAACCATGTAGTCCCCTAGTGATCATCATCCATCCCCCATCATACCTTCTCCAATTGTTTATCCAACACATCTGGGCTGTCATTTCTCACAAGGCAATATAAACAATTAATAAGAAAATTGAAGGAATCAATAAAGTAAATTCAGATCGAAATTAGTTTAAATTGATACATACACTGATATTAGGATGTCGGTATGAATTAATTCCTTGTATTTCCGGGTCGGTCAAATGGTATCCATCATGTGGTCCGATCTAACGTATTGGGGCACATTACATGGTTGGTCACATGATGATGTCCCTGCGCATGCGCCGTGTTCTTTTTACACAATCAATTTTTCAAATCATCAATTAAGTCTGGGACCAACCTGAGACGCATGCGTCACAAAACGCATGCGTAGTATAACTCTTTACTATTCAATCAATCACCAATCTGTCATAGTGTTGCAAATTGATTTGTCCTAAATTACGAGACACTTAAAGTGATACTACCATCACTTGCATAATAATAGTTATGCCTCATAAACGTTAACCCTGCACATTCCTGAATAATACAACATTTGATTATAGTGATACATACATCCTGTAAGCAAAAATGACAGCCCAGGTGTTGGACAACAACTTGAAGGTAGATCTAAACAATGTTGTCATTGGTGTCTAACCTATATTAAATTTACAATACATTCCTATTACAAACATCAATATTCTATCATTGTCTTTCACATTATTCTAGGATATCATTCAGTCTTCTCCTTTATACTTTATTCATCAAAAAGTGTATACACAATTAAACAGCAGTAATATATCAATTATTGTGAATCTCATAACTCAAACATTAGTGAAAATTATAAAGTGCATATTTATACAAATATTCATAAAGAGACAACCGTGTGTCCAATATCTACAAGTATTTCAATAAAGATCAATCTAAATTTCATAAGTGATGAACATGTAGTGCAACATGTGTTAAGTATAATCTTATCCCATAATTATTAATATCAGTGTAATTATAAGTTGAATGTGCGATGCATACATACACTCTTAAAGAGTCCTTCTATTTTGATGGATAAACAAAAGATCTCATTCGGATATAAATGTAGCTCGAGATAAATTACAAGCGATTAGAAGAAAGATATATCTTTTAAATGTATATTAACTGAGAAGACTTTCCATGTGAATTCATTTGAAATATATAGTTATGGTATAAGATTATACTTAACACATTTTGCACTAAATGTTCATCACTTATGAAATTTAGATTGATCTTTATTTTAATACTTGTAGATATTGGACATAATTTGAGTTATGAGATTCACAATAATTGATATATTACTGCTGTTTAATTGTGTATACACTTTTTGATGAATAAAGTATAAAGGAGAAGACTGAATGATATCATAGAATAATGTGAAAGACAATGATAGAATATTGATGTTTGTAATAGGAATGTATTGTAAATTTAATATAGGTTAGACACCAATGACAACATTGTTTAGATCTACCTTCCAGTTGTTGTCCAACACCTGGGCTGTCATTTTTGCTTACAGGATGTATGTATAACTATAATCAAATGTTGTATTATTTAGGAATGTGCAGGGTTAACGTTTATGAGGCATAACAATTTGTATTCGAGTGCTGGTAGTATCACTTTAAGTGTCTCGTAATTTAGGACAAAACAATTTGCAAAACCATGACAGATTGGTGATTGATTGAATAGTAAAGAGTTATACTACGCATGCGCTTTGTGACGCGTGCGTCTCAGGTTGGTCCCAGACTTACTTGATGATTTGAAAAATTGATTGTGTAAAAAGAACACGGCGTATGCGCAGGGTTGCGCGTGCGCATTAGGTATAGACTATTTGGACATCATCATGTGACCAACCATGTAATGTGCCCCAATACGTTAGATCGGATCACATGATGGATACCATGTGACTGACCCGGAAATACAAGGAATTAATTCAAACCGGCATCCTAATATCAGTGCTGTAGGAAAAACACTCACATACGGTAGAGCTATATAAGAGCTCTACTTTTTTCAGCGTGGACGGTATAATCCCCGTCTAAGGATGTAAGATGGTAAAGATGGTACTGGTCCTCCAAATGCACAATGGGGATAAAAGAGAAAGAGACGCTCTGAAAGTGTAGTAAGTACTATAAAATCAGGGTAGTGAGATAAAGTAATGTACTTACAATTTGTAGAGCAAGACCTGCTCTAGTTATCACAGCATGGGTGGTACTATCCCCACCTAAGGATATGATGGCACCAGGTAGTTAACAGGACATAAAGGAATAATAAGTATAAAATAATAAAAAATAGATGTCTATATGTATAAAATAGACTATTTATTATAAAATATCACATATAAAAGTATAGGTACAAATGTCCAAAAATAAGGGGGTCCCACTTGACGCGTTTCGCCTCTTTTGATAAAGCCTCTGGAGAGGCGAAACGCGTCAAGTGGGACCCCCTTATTTTTGGACATTTGTACCTATACTTTTATATGTGATATTTTATAATAAATAGTCTATTTTATACATATAGACATCTATTTTTTATTATTTTATACTTATTATTCCTTTATGTCCTGTTAACTACCTGGTGCCATCATATCCTTAGGTGGGGATAGTACCACCCATGCTGTGATAACTAGAGCAGGTCTTGCTCTACAAATTGTAAGTACATTACTTTATCTCACTACCCTGATTTTATAGTACTTACTACACTATCAGAGCGTCTCTTTCTCTTTTATCCCCATTGTGCATTTGGAGGACCAGTACCATCTTTACCATCTTACATCCTTAGACGGGGATTATACCGTCCACGCTGAAAAAAGTAGAGCTCTTATATAGCTCTACCGTATGTGAGTGTTTTTCCTACAGTTACCTAGCACAAATATTTGCACTGTTATATACTGTATTGCACTATTATTTTTTTCTGTTTTATTATTCCGAGGTATTTTACCAACTTTTCCTCGCAGAGGTGTATGTACGTATAATATTTGGGCGCAGTATACGCCACATTTTATATCTTCTGTTTCACCAATACACAAGGTTTGGGAATCCTTGTATTGTATACAGCAGCCCCCATTGTTATCTTATGGTATAGTGAGCGCCTATAAACCCTGTTTTTTTCTTCCTAATATCAGTGTATGTATCAATTTAAACTAATTTCGATCGGAATTTACTTGATTGATTCCTTCAATTTTCTCATTAATTGTTTATATTGCCTTGTGAGAAATGACAGCCCTGATGTGTTGGATAAACAATTGGAGAAGGTATGATGGGGGATGGATGATGATCACTAGGGGACTACATGGTTAATCAATTAATTAAGTTAATTGATCTTGGTGTGCTCTAATCTTATTATGTCACATGTTTTTGGTATTTGATAATTATGTATACACCTATATATTGTTTGCTGTATATGTGTTTAGTAGCTTGACAAAGACCTTAGGGTCGAAACGTTGTTTTTTGGTGCTTGGGTCCAATAAAAATTGCCTAATTTTGGAAGACTTTTTGGAGTGCCTGGATTATTTTCTAAATTTATATTCTACATTTGGTCCTTTTTTGGTACTGGGACCAATCCGGTTAGCACCCAAGGATTCCTGGGAGGGTCTGAGTGCAGTTCCACTACCTGTTATGGATATGTTTTTGAACAGGACACAATATCTCACTGGTTCAGCAGTTGAGTACATAGCATGAAGTTAGCAAAGCCCAACCAACTTAAAACTTCAGCTGCCACTGTTGGTCTCATTGTGTTTTTCTATCTCTTGTTCTGCCTCATTCTTTCTATTTACTTATTTAGCAATTGTATAGAATATAATATTTTAAGTGATATATACATTTTATTTTTTTCCTGTTCGATGGTCCTATATACCTCTTTATTTCAAAATTAAAACATAAAACAAATCAGCAGAAACAGTTTGTAATACAAGACAAACTTGTTTCTAAAGTGTACTGCTCTATATAAAACAGAATCGCATGGCAAATGTATCTGTGACAGCAAAATTATTTAATACTATTGTGACATTTTTTTGAGGTACGAGGAAGAGAAATGTCAGCTCTTTGAGAGATCAAAGGACAGACAGTAAAGAAAGCTGTGATGTAATTCCGTGTCTTCTGCAATATTGAGTAAGTTCAGTTTTACATCTTTTCTTCTGTGGTTGAAATGTGAGATTATTTGTTTATTTTTTGGTATTCCTTTGTTATGTTGGATTAACCACTTTGGAATGCCTCAATTCATATTATGTCTTCGTAAAATCATAGACTTTCCTTCATTTATTTATTTTAATTAAGTTATTATCATAAATATTTTATTTTTCTTATTACATGCTACTCATTTACATGTGGGATTATTCACTGAAATGTGAATTGTTAGGAATTCAAAGTATATTTAAAATTCTAGGCCAAAGCAGCTAAAATGATAATAGCAGGCATGTTCCAATGCATCTATTTCAAATGGAGACTATAGTGACCAAAACAACTTTAGCTAAATGAAGCAGTTTTGATGTATAAATTATACATCTAAAGTCTCACTGTTCAATTATCTGCCAATTAGGAGTTAAATCACTTCTGTTTCTATTGTCAAAGTCACTCAAAGAATTTGGCTTGCCCATTTTTCCTGCTTCCAACACATGCAATTCAAAAACTGACTGTTCACTTGCTGTTAATGTATCCCACATCTTGACAGGTGCAATTGTAACCATCTAATCAATGTTTTTTTTATTTTTTTGTATTTTGTATTTATTTTATGTATTGAAGTGAAACACATAGCAACATGTAAAGACAGCATAATGCATTAACAATAAAATATCAGATCATACATAGTTAGATATTCATCACATGGACAGATGCAATTTTATATAGTAAGAGAAAACATATTAGGATGAGTACCCCTCCCCCTGCCAAGGGACAGAGAATGCCATGTCCGCGCCAAGCCATACCCCAAATTTATTGACTTATGTAGAACTGTAGTGTGGGAAGTCTCTGACCCCTGTATTGGCTATGGAGGCTAAGTACACTTAGTGTTTAGATAATATATCTCCTTATCTTAGACCGCTAAGTGGAGTAGGTGGCAAAGGCTTATTAGGCCGCCCCTGGACCATACTAGTGGAATGCAACATATATTCTACTTATAATGCCGGATGCTCAGTATGAGGCTAAAAAACAGCTGTAATCAATGCTCCAATAGGAGAAATGGGCGTTTTAAGCCCATGTTAAAAACTGTGCAGTATATGAGAAATAACATCAGAGGAAATATTAATATGAACTACAATAGAAACATATTAAATAAAGTGAAAGAAGAAATTATTAAAGGGATGCTCTATACAGGAATTTGCAGGTTGAACCAGAGCAATGTTATCTATGTCCCAGATTGGTGTTGTACCACAGGGTCTGAAGTAGAAGTAGGTGAGAGACCCAAGGTGAAAGTATCTAATTTTTCTTTTCCGAGACATTAGTTAGGCAAAGCTGCCTTTTATTGTGTTGCACACTGAATGAATGCACTGGACCCCATTTATAAGGATTGGTCTCAGTTCAAAGCTGCTTAATAAGGAGTCATAGTGACTGTCCTCATTGCTCAAGAAAAGTCCCCAAAGAAAGTGACAACTTGTGTCCTGAATGTGTAGTGTGGGGAGTTGCGTGCCACTGCCAAAACCACAGCACTGACAGCCTCTGAACAGAACCACAACAGTATATGTACATCTCTAGGAACAGCTGACGAAGCCTTAGGTGACTTAGCGACTTATTAATTGGTGTTAGTCACTATCAGTTTCACCTTTACTGGAGGTAACATGAAGGCCCACAGCATTGTTAGTAAGTGCATAATCTCTTTGTCATCGCTATTTTCACCTAGAACCTCTGCAGACTCTGCTTCAGCTGTGCCACATCTGCAGCCAAGTCATTGCAGCAGCCTTTAGTTAACGCAGTCATCTTCCACCGCCTACATGAGGCCCTCCAATGTGTGGACCTCCTCTCAAATAATCGATATGTCAAAAATGGCTTTCATCTCTACCAGCAGGGCTTTGATGTCAGCTTTACTTGCTGGGGCGTGAGTCTCATTTGCTGATGGAGCTGCTAACATGGGCCTTGAGGGTGAGTAACCAACAGAGGCCTTTATGGCCTGCTCTAGTCTTGTAATCTTTATGCCTTGCTTTTGTCCGGGCACTCTCAAGGGGCTTTGCACCCAACTGACCTTTCTAGGGCTCTTCCACAAGGATTGTTTTGACTAGTTCGTTTAAGGAACTGCTCTCTGAATGCTCACGAGAAGGCTCCTGCGGTGGCGCAATTTAGTAGCATGCGCCCCATGTGGCAGCCAGAGTAGATTGTCAATTTGGTGATTTTTGAGAATTAATCACCTCTCATATGGTTCAATTTGCACCCCATTGTCAGGATGTGCTAATACAACAATTTGAGACCCTATATCATAAAGTTTGTAGCTACTGAAGCACATTTTTTACTGTTCTCTACGAAGCTATAGAGAAACATGTCCGCTCCAGTCAGTCATTAGCTGTGCCCCCCATATAATCAATTTTATTATGTGTGTATATATATACATATAGTTTAACTATAAAAAATCATGACTCAAAAGTAAAACTGAGTTTAAGCAGAAATCTGATTCTCTTTAAAACTTCTGGTATTTAAATTTATTTAAAATTATTTTTATCTTACTTGACAAAACGTACAGTACTCTAACTTGTTTACTAATTGATGCAAATTCTCCAAATGTTATTATAATGTGAACACATTCATCTTTAGCATTCTCTTTAGCACTGCCAATTTTTTTGCTAATCCTACAAAATACACACTACAAAGTAAATCAGCACACCTGTTAAAAGGTTGTATTGTTGACTACTTTTTTTTTGTTATTGTTCCAATATGTTAAGATAAACACAAATGTGGGCACTGCTGGCAAGCTGTAGGAAGTGGGGAGCTATGTTTTCATCTGGATCAGTGAGGAGGAATATATTTTAAAGGCAGAACACGATAATGTAATGTTGTTTTAATCTGTGTGACTGCAACTATGCAACAAATCATACAAACAAACTTTTTTGCTTATTTGAAAAGGGGATAGATGAATATTTACTAAACAGTGAAGTGTGGCAAGATGTACAATTAAATTCAGAATTGCTTAATGTAGAAGCTCATTTAACTTCCCCACCATGAATGATAACTATGTGTAAGACTTTGGTCTATTATAAGTCCAGTAGTATGTTGGTAGGAAGCTTTATTAATTGAGTATTTGCCTCACTGAGATTTTTGGGGGTTATTAGTGTAGATGCTCAAGGAAGGATTGGTCACTGAATTCATATGATGAATATGGAAGTCTGGATGAACATAAAGCTTGGATGTGGAAAGCAGTTGTGGTCAGAAGAAAGAAGAAATAGTATCAGGAAAGAGGAAACATTTTCTTCTAAACAGTTTGCATATTCATTTAAAAAAAAAAGATTTCCTGTGTGTGTCCGGGTTTAATATTTTTAATATATTACCCTGAATGCTCCAAATAATTTTCCTGTGCGAGTTATAACAAGAATTGTTGCATTGCATAAAGCTTGAAAGGGTATCAAAGTTATCTCAAAGATCTTAGAAATTCATATATCCACTGTTAGACAAATTGTTTATAAATGGATATGATTTAGTACTGTGCATACTCTCCCTATAGGTGGTGATCCATCCAATGTGATTTAAAGGGCATACTAAACAATTGTCAATTAGGTAAAAAAGAACTCTAGAATGGCAGCTAAAGACTTGAATAAACCATTGGAGCTGGTTAACATCTCTTTTAATGAGTTTACTATATGGAAAACATTGAACAGTCATGGTGTCCATGGTAGGTCACAACAAAGAAAGCCACTGCTTTCCAAAAAGTTGAGTGATGCAGCAGGACATTAAAGTAAATCCACTACAGAATGGTTTTATAACAAGGAAAAGCCACCTTTTTTGAGAGACCTAGTCAGAGCTCAGACCTTAAGTCACAGAAATGTTGTGGAATGACCTCAAGAGAGCTGTTGACACCTAACTTCCTAAGAATACAGCAGAGTTGAAGCAGTTTTGTAAAGAAGAGTGGTCCACAGCTCTTCCTCAACATTGTGCAGGTCTAATCTGCAGATTCAGGAAAGGCTTGGTTGAGGTTATTTCTGCAAAAGAAGGATCAACTACCTATTAAATTCAAGTGTTCACTTACTTTTTCCACAATGTTTAATGGGATGTACTACACCACCTTTAAACTTTACCAGCTACAGGTTAGTAGAATTATTACTAGCAACAAAATTTTCAGGTGTTGCTAATTTCAATTCATAGTAGAGGTAAAGGTAAACTACAGTGAGAAGAGGGCCACTCTACTTACTGAAGATAAATGAATCACTTCCAGTATAGCTGGAGTTACTTCATATCTCGAGTCAAAAAGTCAGAGATGTTTTGTGCATGTATAGGGCACGAGACATGTGCATGGTAAAAACATTTGATTTGTCTGAATTGATTCATCCACAAAAAAAAAAAAATGTTTCGGGCAATTCAGGTTTCATCCATATGACATTTCGGTTCAGATGCTTTTCATCACTGCAATCATTTTGGGATTTTAAGTTGTTACAAATTAAAATTATGTGGATACACCAAATTGGCCATTCACTGTACGACAAAATAAAAATATTTTGTATATATTTTACAGGTGCGTTTTCACATCATTTGATTCACAGATCAAATGAAAAGTAGTAATCCATATTTGTTATGGTGTTCCCAAGCCATCAATCATCTCTTTTTCCATCAATCATTTTTAGTGATGTACCGAACTGTCCGCCGGCGAACAGTTCCCGGCGAACTTAGCGTGTTCGCCGCGGCGGGCGGACACATGCGCAGTTCGATCCGCCCCCTGTTCGTCATCATTGGGCAAACTTTGACCCTGTGCCTCTCGGTCAGCAGACACATTCCAGCCAATCAGCAGCACTCCCTCCCTTCAACACCCACCAACCTCCCTCCCAGCATCCATTTTCGATTCATTCTGAAGCTGCATGCTTAGTGAGAGGAGGGAAAGTTTAGCTGCTGCTGATTAGATAGGGAAATTGATAGCTAGGCTAGGGTATTCAGTGTCCACTACAATCCTGAAGGACTCATCTGATCTCTGCTGTAAGGACAGCACCCCAAAAAGCCCTTTCTAGGGCTAGAACATCAGGCTGCTTTTTTTTTTTTCTGTGTAATGTAATTGCAGGTGCCTGCCTGCCAGCTTCTGTGTGAGGTTCACATTGGATACTGTGCCCACTTGCCCAGTGCCACCACTCATATCTGTTTTTACAATAGCTTAAGCTTTAGATAAAAATAAAATAAAAAAATCACTGTAATAGAAGAGCAGTTGCCTGCCTGCCAGCTTCTGTGTCAGGCTGGATGCCTTGCCCATTTGCACAGTCAGTGCCACCACTCATATCTGTTTTTACAATAGCTTAAGCTTTAGATTAAAATAAATAAAAAAAATTTCACTGTAATAGAAGAGCAGTTAGTTGTCTGCAAGCGTCTGGGTGTCAGGCCTCCTTCAGCGTGTGCTCTGCAGTCCTGTGCCAGCGTACTTTGACAGTTGTCACTCATATCTGGTGTCTCTATAGCGTGCTTTTAAATCAATTTTTTTTCCCACTGTAATAGAAGAGCAGTTGCCTGCCTGCCAGCTTCTGTGTGAGGTTCACAGTGGATACTGTGCCCTCTTGCCCAGTGCCACCACTCATATTTGTTTTTCCAATAGCTTAAGCTTTAGATTTAAAAAAAAAAATAAAAAATTCACTGTAATAGAAGAGCAGTTAGTTGTCTGCAAGCGTCTGGGTGTCAGGCCTCCTTCAGCGTGTGCTCTGCAGACCTCTATAGCGTGCTTTTACAAAGAAAAAAGGTTTCCAGTGTAAGCTAATAGCAGCCAGTCAGTGTCCTTCAAGCGGCTCTGTCAGGCCTACAGTGTGTGCTCTGCAGAACTGTTACAGTGCAGATTGCCAATCATATCTGGTGTCTCTATAGCGTGCTTTTACAAAGAAAAAAGGTTTCCAGTGTAAGCTAATAGCAGCCAGTCAGTGTCCTTCAAGCGGCTCTGTCAGGCCTTCAGTGTGTGCTCTGCAGAACTGTTACAGTGCAGATTGCCAATCATATCTGGTGTCTTTATAGCGTGCTTTTACAAAGAAAAAAGGTTTCCAGTGTAAGCTAATAGCAGCCAGTCAGTGTCCTTCAAGCGGCTCTGTCAGGCCTACAGTGTGTTTTGCAGAACTGTTACAGTGCAGATTGCCAATCATATCTGGTGTCTCTATAGCGTGCTTTTACAAAGAAAAAAGGTTTCCAGTGTAAGCTAATAGCAGCCAGTCAGTGTCCTTCAAGCAGCTCTGTCAGGCCTACAGTGTGTGCTCTCTATAGCGTGCTTTTAAAACCAAAATTTGTTTTTCACTGTTATAGATTGAATAGCAGTTACTTGTCTTCAAGCGGGTGTGTCAGGCCTACAGTGTGTGCTCTGCAGAACTGTTACAGTGCACATTGCCAATCATATCTGGTCTCACAGTAGCTTGCACACATAGTACCACTAATCCCCCAAAAAATGACAGGCAGAGGCAGGCCACCCCGCAGGGGCCGTCGTGGTGCTGTGATTCCCTTTTGCCCTAGAATAATGCCCAGTTTTCAGAAGCCACGTACCCTGAACTTGAAAAGTTCTGAGGACATAGTTGACTGGCTAACACAGGACACCCAATCTTGTACAGCCTCCGCTCGGAACCTTGACGCACCATCCTCCTCCAGCTTAGCTTCAGGCACCTCTCAATATACCACTCACCCGCCTGCCGCCACCACCAAAACTAGCACCACAGCTGCTTTACTTGGTATGTCAGAGGAGTTATTCACACACCCGTTTGAAGAAATGAGTGATGCGCAACCATTATTGCTAGAGAATGTAGATAACAGGGATATGTCTCAGGGAGGCAGCATTAAACACATGGAGGTACGGTGTGATGATGATGATGATGTTGTACCCGCTGCTGCTTCCTTTTCTGAGTTGTCAGATACAAGCGAAGCGGTTGATGATGACGATGCGTCCATGGATGTCACGTGGGTGCCAGCTCGGCAAGAAGAAGAACAGGGCGAAAGTTCAGATGGGGAGACAGAGAGGAGGAGGAGGAGACGAGTTGGAAGCAGGGGGGGTCATCATAAGGAGCTAGTGGCACAGTCAGACAGCATGCGTCGGCACCCGGGGTCAGCCCGACAGCACGCCAATCAACGCATGCTGTGTCCACCACCAGAATGCCGTCATTGCAGAGCTCAGCAGTGTGGCATTTTTTGTGTGTGTCTGCCTCTGACAACAGCGATGCCATTTGCAACCTGTTCCAAAGGAAACTGAGTCGTGGGAGGTCCAACACCCACCTAGGTACAACTGCTTTGCGTAGGCACATGATCTCACGTCACAAACGCCTATGGGATCAACACATGAGTACAAGCAGCACGCCTACTCTAAGCCGCCATCCTCCTCCTGGTCCAGCATCTTCAGCCACGTCAACCACTGCTGTCCTCCTTGCCCCCTCTCAACCATCCGCCACTCCGTCTCCCGCCTTGAGCAGTTCCCGCTCATCTGCCCACAGTCATGTGTCTGTCAAGGACATGTTTGAGCGTAAGAAGCCAATGTCACCAAGTTACCCCCTTGCCCAGCGTCTGACAGCTGGCTTGTCCGAACTATTAGCCCGCCAGCTTTTACCATACAATCTGGTTGAGTCTGAGGCGTTCAAAAAATTTGTAGCTATTGGGACACCGCAGTGGAAGGTACCCGGACGGAATTTCTTTTCACAAAAGGCAATCCCCAACCTGTACTCGATTGTGCAAAAGGAAGTCATGACATGTCTGGCACACAGTGTTGGGGCAAGGGTCCATCTGACCACTGATACCTGGTCTGCAAAGCATTGTCAGGGCAGGTATATCACCTACACTGCGCATTGGGTAAACCTGCTGATGGCTGACAAGCAAGGAATGCGTGGCATTGCAGAGGAGTTGGTGACACCGCCACGACTTGCAGGCAGTGCTGCTGCCACCTCCTCTACTCCTCCTACTCCATCCTCTTCCATAACCTCCTCGGCTGAGTCCTCTTGTGCTGCTGCGTCTTGCTCCACATCAACGGCACCCCCCCAGCTCCCCAGGTACTATTCCACATCCCGGATACGGCAGTGTCACGCCGTCTTGGGTTTGACTTGCTTGAAAGCAGAGAGTCACACCGGACAAGTACTCCTGTCCGCCCTGAACGCACAGGTGGAAAAGTGGCTGACTCCGCAGCAACTGGATATCGGCAAAGTGGTGTGTGACAACGGAAAAAATTTGATAGCGGCATTGAAGTTGGGCAAGTTGAAACATGTGCCGTGCATGGCACATGTGTGTAATCTGATCGTACAACGCTTTGTGCATAAGTACACAGGCTTACAGGACGTCCTGAAGCAGGCCAGGAAGGTGTGTGGCCATTTCAGGCGTTCCTACACGGCCATGGCTCACTTTGCCGATATCCAGCGGCGAAACAACATGCCAGTGAGGCGCTTGATTTGCGACAGCCCTACACGTTGGAATTCAACACTCCTAATGTTCGACCGCCTGCTCCAACAAGAAAAAGCTGTTAATGAATATTTGTATGACCGGGGTGCTAGGACAGCCTCTGGGGAGCTGGGAATTTTTTTGCCACGTTACTGGACGCTCATGCACAATGCCTGTAGGCTCATGCGTCCTTTTGAGGAGGTGACAAACCTAGTCAGTCGCAACGAAGGCACCATCAGTGACATCATACCATTTGTTTTCTTCCTGGAGCGTGCCCTGCGAAGAGTGCTGGATCAGGCCGTAGATGAGCGTGAAGAGGAAGAGGAAGAGTTGTGGTCACCATCACCACCAGAAACAGCCTTATCAGCATCGCTTGCTGGACCTGCGGCAATGCTGGAAGAGGATTTTGAGGAAGAGGAATCAGAGGAGGAATGTGGCTTTGAGGAGGAGGAGGAGGAGGAGGAGCAAGACCAAACACAACAGGCATCCCAGGGTGCTCGTTGTCACCTATCTGGTACCCGTGGTGTTGTACATGGCTGGGGGGAAGAACATACCTTCAATGACATCAGTGAGGAGGAGGAACGGGAAATGAGTAGCTCGGCATCCAACCTTGTGCAAATGGGGTCCCACGCCGGCAAGGACAGGACGCTTTAAAGACGTGTTGTTGATGGAGGACTTGCGGACCTTTTTAAGTCCTACGCATCGCCACAGCCCTTCGGGATCCACCCTCAGAGAGTGACTCGACCGACAGGTAGCAGACTACCTCGCCTTAACTGCAGATATCGACACTCTGAGGAGCGATGAACCCCTTGACTACTGGGTGTGCAGGCTTGACCTGTGGCCTGAGCTATCCCAATTTGCGATAGAACTTCTGGCCTGCCCCGCTTCAAGTGTCCTGTCAGAAAGGACCTTCAGTGCAGCAGGAGGTATTGTCACTGAGAAGAGAAGTCGCCTAGGTCAAAAAAGTCTAGATTACCTCACCTTTATTAAGATGAATGAGGGATGGATCCCGAAGGGACTGACACTGGGCGATACATTCGATTTAAAAAGGCTTGATGAGATAAGCTGCCTAGGGCTAAAAATGGTCCACACGCTGCTGTATTTTAGCTCTGATTGACGTTTGACTTGCGTGACTTATCCGCCACCAACTAGGGTTCAAGCCGCCATGTTTTAGGTCACTTTCTGCCTGTGAAACAAACATCAATTTTTCTGGCCGCTGCTATAGCAGCGGCTGCAACAATACCAAATTTTTCAGGCATGTGTACATGCCTAATTTTTAGGCCCACTGGTGCAGCACTGTGGCTTCAAAAACCAAACCAAAAAAAAATCCTCCAAGATGGCACCAATATACCAGTGGTCTAAGCATCTTCCCACCTTGGCCTAAAAAGGGGAGGTGATTCAACAATTAAAAATCGCTGCCATATACACGTCCACTGATAGGAGACGCGGAAGGTATTAAACTGATATGAACAATACTAAACTCACCACTCCTATCTGGTGGCACATTAGCTTGCCCGCGCAGTGCCCCAAATTTCAAGTAAGAGGACCGACCAAGCATCTTCTTTCATCTCCCTGTTACAGAAATCACTGCCAAATCCATAGAAATTGTACATAATATCCAGGATAGTTTTACAGGGCCAAATCATGTCGCCTGTTGAAAGAGGTGACCTTGCTCGGGTCCCAGGTGTGCGGTTCCTAAAATGGCTGCCATATACACGTCCACTGATAGGAGACGCGGAAGGTATTAAACTGATATGAACATTTACTAAACTCACCACTCCGAGTGCTGTTATTTATTTAATTTTTTTGTGGTGAGGCTTTACAGGACAGAGTGCTTCTCCACGGGACATGTTAACTCGCGGTCAGCTGGCTCATCAAGGAACCAGAGCAGCTTGAACGGTGTCCCAATAGCTTGCATTAAAAACCTGTTAAATGTTATAATAACGTCAGATTGCTTTGCAGCAGGATATCCTTCCAGAAGAGATGTATTTGACAAAATGTTGTAATACCTTTAGTAAAAATTTGTGAAAAAATAAATCACAAGCAGGGTACAAATGGCGAATTAAAGCTAAGGATTTCAGGATTAACCATGTTTTAGAGAAGGAGATCCCACCAAAAAAAAAAAACCCTTGTTCGATTCTAGAAACCTGGTGTGTATGGTAATCTGACCCAAGTCAATGAGGCAAAACTGCAGATGGAGGAAACATGCAAACTCACAAGTTACATTAGCACCACCACTCAAAAAACAATGAATAAACAGACGCAGAACTGTAGCCGTCTGTATATTTTAAAGTAAATTAAGTCATACAATTCACCACCATCATTTTCTAAAAGGGGAAAAATTACTATGGGTCACTTTACCACCAGTGAAGTTAAGCCCACCCCCGGCTCCAACCAATTGACTGAAATCCTCCAAGATGGCACCAATATACCAGTGATCTAAGCATCTTCCCACCTTGGCCTAAAAAGGTGAGGTGATTCCACAATTAAAAATCGCTGCCATATACACGTTCACTGATAGGAGAAGCGGAAGGTATTAAACTGATATGAACAATACTAAACTCACCACTCCTATCTGGTGGCACATTAGCTTGCCCGCGCAGTGCCCCAAATTTCAAGTAAGAGGACCGACCAAGCATCTTCTTCCATCTCCCTGTTACATAAATCAATGCCATATCCATAGAAATTGTACATAATATCCAGGAGAGTTTTACAGGGCCAAATCTTGTCACCTGTTGAAAGAGGTGACCTTGCTCGGGTCCCAGGTGTGCGGTTCCTAAAATGGCTGCCATATACACGTCCACTGATAGGAGTGGAGTATTGTTCATATCAGTTTAATACCTTCCGCGTCTCCTATCAGTAGGTCCGTCCCATTGTGATTTATGCCCCCCACCCACCGCGCAGGGATGGGGGCCGGGGGGGAGGAAAGTAGGCCCCCCATTGTGATTTATGGCCACCACCCACCGCGCAGGGGTGGGGGCCGAGGGGGGAGCACAGTAGGTCCCCCCATGGTGATTTATGGCCCACCGCGCAGGGATTGGGGAGGACAGTAGCTCCCCCCAGTGTGTATCATGGGCTTTGAGGACAGGTGTCAATCCATACCTGCCAAGTGACCCTATTTAGGGGGAACAGTCTCTATTCTGCTCTGTGTCAGTGTGTATCATGGTCTCTGTGGACGGGGAACAGTCTCTATTCTGTTCTGTGTGAGTGTGTATCATGGTCTCTGTGGACAGGGAACAGTCTCTATTCTGCTCTGTGTCAGTGTGTATCAGGGGCTTTGAGGACAGGTGTCAATCCATATCTGCCAAGTGACCCTATGTAGGAGGAACAGTCCCTATTCTGCTCTGTGTCAGTGTGTATCAGGGGTTTTGAGGACAGGTGTCAATCCATATCTGCCAAGTGACCCTATGTAGGGGGAACAGTCCCTATTCTGCTCTGTGTCAATGTGTATCAGGGGTTTTGAGGACAGGTGTCAATCCATATCTGCCAAGTGACCCTATGTAGGAGAAACAGTCCCTATTCTGCTCTGTGTCAGTGTGTATCAGGGGTTTTGAGGACAGGTGTCAATCCATACCTGCCAAATGACCCTATGTAGGGGGAACAGTCTCTATTATGCTCTTTGTCAGTGTGTATCAGGGGCTTTGAGGACAGGTGTCAATCCATATCTGCCAAGTGACCCTATGTAGGGGGACCGGGCCCTATTCTGCTCTGTGTCAGTGTGTATCAGGGGTTTTGAGGACAGGTGTCAATCCATATCTGCCAAGTGACCCTATGTAGCGGGAACAGACCCTATTATGCTCTGTGTCAGTGTGTATCAGGGATCATTAGGATAGGTGTCAATCCATATCTGCCAAGTGACCCTATGTAGGGGGAACAGTCCCTATTCTGCTCTGTGTGAGGAGGAGGAACGGGAAATGAGTAGCTCGGCATCACACCTTGTGCAAATGGGGTCTTTCATGCTGTCGTGCCTGTTGAGGGACCCTCGTATAAAAAGGCTGAAGGAGAACGACCTGTGCTGGGTGTCCACGCTACTAGACCACCGGTCTCTATTCTGCTCTGTGTCAGTGTGTATCATGGTCTCTGTGGACGGGGAACAGTATCTATTCTGCTCTGTGTCAGTGTGTATCAGGGGCTTTGAGGACAGGTGTCAATCCATACCTGCCAAGTGACCCTATGTAGGGGGAACAGTCTCTATTATGCTCTTTGTCAGTGTGTATCAGGGGCTTTGAGGACAGGTGTCAATCCATACCTGCCAAATGACCCTATGTAGGGGGAACAGTCTCTATTCTGCTCTGTGTCAGTGTGTATCATGGTCTCTGAGAACGGGGAACAGTCTCTATTCTTCTCTGTGTCAGTGTGTATCATGGGCTTTGAGGACAGGTGTCAATCCATATCTGCCAAGTGACCCTATGCAGGGGGAACACTCTCTATTCTGCTCTGTGTCAGTGTGTATCATGGTCTCTGTGGACGGGGAACAGTCTCTATTCTGCTCTGTGTCAGTGTGTATCAGGGGCTTTGAGGACAGGTGTCAATCCATACCTGCCAAGTGACCCTATGTAGGGGGAACAGTCTCTATTCTGCTCTGTGTCAGTGTGTATCATGGGCTTTGAGGACAGGTGTCAATCCATACCTGCCAAATAACCCTATGTAGGGGGAACAGTCTCTATTCTGCTCTGTGTCAGTGTGTATCAGGGGCTTTGAGGACAGGTGTCAATCCATATCTGCCAAGTGACCCTATGTAGGGGGAACAGTCCCTATTCTGCTCTGTGTGAGAAAGAGGAACGGGAAATGAGTAGCTCGGCATCCAACCTTGTGCAAATGGGGTCTTTCATGCTGTCGTGCCTGTTGAGGGACCCTCGTATAAAAAGGCTTAAGGAGAACGACCTGTGCTGGGTGTCCACGCTACTAGACCCCCGGTCTCTATTCTGCTATGTGTCAGTGTGTATCATGGTCTCTGAGGATGGGGAACAGTCTCTATTCTGCTCTGTGTCAGTGTGTATCAGGGGCTTTGAGGACAGGTGTCAATGTTAGGTGATTTCTGCCCTTTATGGATTAAAAGCAGACTCTGCATCAACTGTGTAATTTTCCATGGGAGTTTTGCCATGGATCCCCCTCCGGCATGCCACAGTCCAGGTGTTAGTCCCCTTGAAACAACTTTTCCATCACTTTTGTGGCCAGAAAGAGTCCCTGTTGGTTTTAAAATTCGCCTGCCCATTGAAGTCATATTTGCGGAAGTTCGCGTTCGCCGTTCGCGAACCGAAAATTTCGGGTTCGCGACAACACTAATAATTTTTTTTTTGTATCATAGATCTACCATTTGCCGATGCTTGCAGGGTTGTATGTGTATGCAGTGTGTGTGTGAATATAGGCATGTTTTGTATTGAGTGTTTGTGTGCGTGTGAAGGTTTGTGTATTTGATTATATAGCTTAACTTAGAATGCAGGGGTGTATGTATGTGTAGTGTAAGTGTTTGAAAGCTGGAGGAGTGTTTTGTAGTATTGGTATTTGAATGCAGGGGTGTATGTTATGTGTAGTTGGTGTTTGCATGCACAGCAACACAGACACATACACACAGATAAACTCTAGGAGATACACATAGATGGACAGATACAGTGATACACACACACACACACATAGATGCACTTATACACACACTGACACACATGCCGACACATATACACAGATGCACAAACACACATACACAAACACCTACCCATACACACTGAACTCACACTCACTTGGAGTCCTGCTACTCTGTATACTGTCTCCCCCAGGCCATTGTGAGCCTTCATGTAGCTCTGCCTCTTGAGGCCTGTGAGCAATGGGCGTAGAGCCCACATTTTTGTTTATCTTAACATATTGGAACAATAACCCTTTCTAGCTTCATGCAAGTCAACAATTCTTAATCATAGGTCTTCTGAGAGCTCTTTTGTGCGAGGCATCATTCACATCAGGCAATGCTTCTTGTGAAAAGCAAACCCAGAACTGGAGTGTGTTTTTTATAGGGCAGGGCAGCTGTAACCAACACCTCCAATCTCATCTCATTGATTGGACTCCAGTTGGCTGACATCTCACTCCAATTAGCTCTTGGAGATGTCATTAGTCTAGGGGTTCACATACTTTTCCCATCTGCACTGTGAATGTTTACATGGTGTGTTCAATAAAAACATGGCAACATTTCATTCTTTGTGTGTTATTAGTTTAAGCAGACTGTGATTGTCTATTGTTGCGACTTAGATGATGATCAGATCACATTTTATGACCAATTTGTGCAGAAATCCATATCATTCCAAAGGGTTCACATAATTTTTCTTGCAACTGTATATGTGTGTGTGTGTATGGATTGTTCAAGGAATGCCAAAATGGCCTCTTCCGTGTAGATGCCCACTGAACTGCAGAAGAGATAAATGCATTAGACATGTGCAATTTGTTTTGGTCTGAATTTAAATTTGTCAGAATTTCGGCAATTTGGACATTCGGATGCTTCCGAATGTCCGAAGTGCCAAATTGCCAAAGTCCCGAATTTCGGAAGTTCCAAAGTGCTTCGGATTTCTTAAAAGTGGCAAAACAGGAGAGGGAGGGAACATTAAGGGAATGAGGACAGGAAAAGGAATGATGAACCCTAACTCTACCCCTAACCCTAACCTAAGGGTTAGGGGTAGGGTTAGGGGTAGGGTTAGGGGTAGGGGTTAGGTTAGGGGTAGGATTAGGGTTTGGTTTAGGTTAAGGGTAGGGTTAGGGTAAGGGTTAGGTTAGGATAGGGTTGGGGTTAGAGGTAGTGTTAGGGGTGTGGTTAGGAGTAGCATTAGGATTAGAGGTAGGGTTAGGGAGGGGGCTAGGGTTAGGGGTGAGCTTAGGGGTAGGGTTAGGATTAGGGGTAGGGTTAATGAATTGCTGAAGTCCCAAATTGCCGAAGTACCGAAGTGCTGAAGTCCCGAATTTTGGAAGTGCTGAAGTGCCGAACTGTACCGAAGTGCCGAAGGCCCGAATTTCAGAAATCCCAAATTTCGGAAGTGTGCTCAAGTCCCGAAGTGCCGAAGTGGCAAATTGCTGAAGTGCCAAATTGCCGAAGTCCTGAATATCAGAAGTGCCAAAGTGCGTCGGATTTCTGAAAAGTGGCAAAACAGGAGACGGAGGGAAAATGAAGGGAATGATGACAGGAACAGGAATGATGAACCCTAACTCTACCCCTAACACTAACCTAAGAGTTAGGGGTAGCTGAAGTACTGAATTACCGAATTGCTGAAGTCCCGAATTTTGGAAGTCCCGAAGTGCCAAACTGTACCGAAGTGCCGAATTTCCAAAATCCCAAATTTCAGAAGTGCGCTCAAGTCCTGAAGTGCCGAAGTCCCGAAGTGGCGAATTGCCGAAGTGCCAAATTGCCGAAGTCCTGAATTTCGGAAGTGCCAAAGCGCTTCGGATTTCTGAAAAGTGGCAAAACAGGAGACAGAGGGAAAATGAAGGGAATGATGACAGGAACAGGAATGATGAACCCCAACTATACCCCTAACACTAACCTAAGGGTTAGGTTAGGGGTAGGGTTAGAGTTAAGGGCAGGGTTAGGGTTAGGGGCAGGGCTAGGGGTAGAGTTTGGGTTAGGTTAAGGGTAGGGTTAGGGGTTTGGGGTAAGGGTTAAGGGTAGGGTTAGGGTTAGGAGTAGTGTTAGGGTTAGGGGTTGGGGTAGTGTTAGGGAATTGCCGAATTGACGAATTTCGAAGTGCCAAAGTGCCGAACTGAACCAAAGTGCCAAACTTCTGAATTGCCAAAATCCCTCATTTCGGTAGTGCGCCAAAGTCCTGAAGTGCTGAAGTCTTGAAGTGGCGAATTGCCGAAGTGCCAAATTCCTCAAAGTCACACATTTCTGAAGTGCCGAACCGGAGTGCCGAAGTCCCGAATTGCCAAAGTCCCGAATTTCAGAAGTGCCGAACCGAATTGCCGAAGTCCAGAATTGCTGAAGTCCCGAAGTGCCAAACTGAAACAAATTTTTTGCCCATGCACATCCCTAAAATGCATTTTTGGAATTCTGTTGCTTTTTCACCTCAGCAACAAGGAACTTTGGCTTTGCTTTAATATTGTTAAATAAGCTTTCCAAATTATTTCATATTTTTGGGCACATTGTAAAATGATTAAATATTATTAAAAATATTAAAATGTTGCAGTAGTTTAATATTTGTTAATTTATTGATATATTTTTTGATAGTTGAATATTTTGTAAAAATCATTGTAAAAGTTTATCTAGAAATGTTAAAGAATTTAAAAAGCTTATCCAACAATATTAAATCCGGGACTGTGTAGGAACAGGGAAATTCCACTTCCATGCTAACGATTAGTAAGTAACAATTTTCCTTTAACCAATCGGTACATGTTCTATATGAAGACTTTTTTCTATTAATTTTATAAAGTGAATCCAGTATCAATAATCCCTACTATTACTCCCAGACATTCACTATTTAATTTTCAGTTAAAGTATTTCACATTCATTTTTCAAAGATTCAACTATAAATCAACATCAGATTGATGATTTATATAAGTTAAATTAACATATTTTTTCTCAATAATCTCAGAGGTACTCTAGATATTTCCTTGACATGATAATACGTTGTAATTTGTCTTTTCCTGTCTCGTGGGATGAATTTTACATTCTCTTAATCATTTAACTGCACATTTTTGATTTTGTCTGCACTATTTCCTGCTTTATTCTACACCATTTTTTATATTAATGCTCTAATTACTTTTACTCTAATTATAGCATAGATACATCATATACACACTTACTGATATTTAGATATTTTTATAGATCTATCCATTGTAGTATAGGCCTGCACAAACACAGTCCTCTAGGACACAATTCAAGTATCAGGCTTCATTTTAGTTTTGAAAGTCTGTATTTGTGCACACAGGTATTTACAGCAATGGCAAATCACCAACAGTAGTCCACATGACAGTGCCTTTTCCATCCAAATGTACCAACTATAAAGCAATAAATCCCTTCAACTCCACAGTGGGTCAACTAGCCTGAGTTACTAAAAACTACAGTTTTAAACCAAGCCTGCATCAGTTAAGGCCCACACTCTTGAATGATTAGTGTCCCAGAACAGCAATCTGTAGATGCCTAACCCAGTGTTCCATTTTACTAAGGGGAAATTCCATTTGCCAGAGCTGGTCTGTCTGTCTATCAACATTTTCCACCAGGTTTCCTAAAATATCCACAAGGTTATTGTGAAGTATAGTGAATTTTTATATTTAAAGAAGCATTAAAGAATTAGGAATAGAAACACATTAAAGTTCCTGTCCACTCCTCCATGACACAAATTAAGAAAATAAAGGATTTACTTATCTTTTTCCAATGCCGAGACTCCCTCAGTGCTGCTTGCCTCTACGCCTTCCTCAATGTCATGAAGGAGGCATGACCTCCTTCATAGTTGGTCTAATCCAATGCTCCTCATATAGGAGCATTGTGGACCTGTTGTGCATGCATGGATAGCCCCATGTGTGCATCTATCCTTCTCCATAAGAAAATTGATTCTATGTCACGTGACCAAGTTTTACTGGGCCTGTACTGCAGAAGTGGCTTAAGTGACTGCCAGTATGACATCAACTACAGGTCAATTTAACCCCAAAATGTAAACATTATACTATCTAAAGAACATTGAAGAATAAAAGTTAACAGACCTCTGCACCCCAATTTATCTTGCAAAATGAGATGTAGTGGCCTGAGTGGCTACCAAAACAGTCGAACTGAAAAAGTCAGCTATGCTTCCAGTTTATCTACTTTGGCCTTAAATTTGAAATTCACATTGAATTCTCACTTTAAATAAGGTTTATTTATTGTCATATTTATTAACTCTTTCATTTAGATTTTTTGGCTTGTGTACAGTGTTATGTTTTTGGTTTGCATTTTACCTTTGCATTCACTATTCTATTAACTAGTTTTTTTCACGGCAAGAATTTTTTGTTCTACTGAATCATTTTTTTCAAAGTTAGAAATGTTTTTAGGACACCTGCAATTCGATCAGATGTTGATTCAGCTCAGCCGAATGTTGATTCGAAAGCCGAATCAGAAGATCAAAGCAAAAAAGCCAATCAGTGTGCTCCAAAATAGGCATAATATGATATTATCATATTGGAAGCCAAACGTATAAAAACACCAGCGATGCCCCACTCAAACAAATCTTCACAGTCTCTGAAACATTTACATTGACCAGCATTTTCAGCCAGGAACACGGATTTACAGTGCATGTTGGTGCTAAAGTTGTAATTTTATTTATAGCTAATCTAGAGGGGAAGATTTCCATCAATATGAATACTTTGGGGCATGATGCATATATTTCGCAGTACACTGATAGGAACGTTTTACTTCACATATAAAGTTATAAAAAGTAACCAATGGAGGAATAAAAGGAGGGGCAGTAAAACATATATTTATATATTACAGAGTTATTAAACATATAATTTAGAAATATGGATTTTTTTTCCTACTTCTAGTTTCTCTTGTATTGCTCTCTTATCGCTTGGTCTGTGAATAAAACGCTTGGTCACAATTTAGTGAATGCCTCCTTGCCATCAGTCATCTTTTTTTTCCAAATCAATCATCTGATTTGGCATCATGGGTGGAATTCAGAATATTGATCCCCAATATTGAAAATATGGATCCCATAAAACATGTTTGGCATTGTGCGGTTTTGGTGTAAACATTTTAATTATGTACATTTTTACAGTTTTACTGTTCTGCATTGTGCAGTTTAGTATAAAAATTACAATTATGTACATTAAAAAAATATATGTTTTTCACTTATTGCTCATCCTTTACAAAAATACATTGGAAATGAAACGCTTGAGAATGTCTTTTATCTTGCAAATTTCAACTAGTATCTAAAATCTTAATATAAAAGAAATATGACAATTTTCTCACACACAGTCAATGTGAAAAAATAAATAAAAAAATAGATATATAGAAATTATCTAATCACTTGCTTTTACGTATTTGTAAGGACCTTGAAGGAAACAGAATGTAAAAAGAAGGCCAGCATTTGAGCATACTGTCAACATACAGTAAATAAAGTTAAAACATATGTATATAAAATAAAGGTATTTTAAACTGTTATAGCAATTTTGGAATGGTAGAATACATTCACTCCTCCACCCTTCCAGACTGTAGAAGTAATAAGACTCATTGAAACTTCCTGTACCATTTGAATGCAGTGGGTGTGATTACATTTTCAGCAAATTTACAGGCTTTATATCAGTGACTAGTGGCTTCAAACTGCTTTGATATTTGATATATTGATGTAAAATAAAAATACATCATTAGTATTCTGCTCCCCTCTATTACCAAGATTTTTTGGGAATAAAAAAAAAACATCTCTTGTGCTTCAGCAGCACAAATTGACTCAGCAGTACCCCTGCAGCAATTTCAGAATTCTCATTGGTCCCAGTCAGTGCTTCTTTGAGCCCGTTTGCAAAAAATATAATGATAATCAAATAATGAATAATATAAATTTAATTGACACTCACATATACATAAATTAATTCTACATCCACCACCTCTCATAAACACCAGTAATGAAGCAATGAAATGATAGAGATTCATTATTTCAAACATATGTATGTTTAGTTCTAATCTCACTTTAGTTCACTATGTTTCATATATCTCTAAATTACATTTATTGATAGGTTGGTACAAGTTGACTATGAGGTATAGACATGTTTCTCATACAAGTGCCATATAGAAAATACAACTGCTTTAATAATTTTGATGTGATTTTACAGCCATTAATTAAGAAACTTTGTTTTGCAGGTAAAGTGAGGCCAATGAGTACATCTATGAGTATAGTTTTTGAATCCAATACAGAAATAACAATAACAAAAAAAAACATCACTGAAGACATCTGGACCATGATCTATAGTCCCAACTATTGTGTAAATTGTGTGTACATGTGTTCTGTGATTGAAAATCTATTTTTGTAAACACGTTTCTTGGTTTCCAGAGCAGTGGGATTTGCTAGAGTCAGACATTTATTAAAATAGTATGTCTTTTACTTTATTTAAAAAGACCAGTTTTCTAACTCTGTTTACAAAATTTTTACTCTTGAAATGTGACCTCAAGCCACATATCTATTAACAGCTGCAGAGGGATTGGTGTATCCCACTCTTAGCTTTGACCCAGTTTTATAAGTGCTACAATTTCCATAGCAGTGAAGAATAAATATATAAAAAAAATACAAAAAATCTTTCATGGAAAAATGTAAAAGTCCAACAATTGCAATAGCCCATAAAGTGCAAGCATACCATTATTTCACCTTACACATTTCATGCTTGCATCAGCACTTAATCGTAGGAATAAATGTTCACGAAATCTAACAATATATGTCTGCCTACCTCAAATCCTTGTAGATTCCTTTAGTGCCGAGTGACAATATTTTGATTGATCTATTATCTTCACATATTTTTAAAGTGCATATTAACTCCAATCACTGTCAGACTGTAGAAGAAATGCATTGGCAAGCAAAATATTTGTACTCTTTTTGAATCTTTTCTTCTAAAAGATGTTGGTACATAAACAAAAAAAGTGAATTTTGAAAGTTCAAATTTACAGGGCAAAAACATTGAAACAGCATGGGAAATGTGGTAGAAAAAAATCTAGAAAACTTGTGAGTACACATGTCCTAATTTAATTCTCCAAACGTTCCTCAAACAGTAAGATTTGCACCCATGACAAAATTACAGATTGACTGAGTTTTTCAGCTTAAGTTGAACCATGAAGAATGTGATTATATCACTTCAAACTTCACGTTTTCAAACTGCAAAATGCTGTAATTCATTGTGGTAAATCTCCATAACAAAATGATTATAATTTCACGGTGATGATAAAAAACGATTCACATATGTTCACTTCCTTAGGCAAGAGGTAATTATATAATGAGCAGGCTGAATGCATTCCTGAGTATTAATTCCAACTTTGATATAAATGCCATAGGCATGAAATCTCAAAGCTTAAATTAAATGATGCTTTAATTTAAGTATTCCAATCAAATAATAAATTGTATTCAACTAAACTGGGTTGAGTTGTGGCAGAAGGTTATATTTTATATAATGTATCCATTCCCAAACTATTATTTGCTGCTCCTTACAAAACCACAATTCCAATCAGGAGAATTTTATTAATAGGATTCTAATTTTAAGATGCACTTATACTTGTTAACATATTGTTAAAAATAGTTGAAAGCAGTCACCAAATAGGGTTATATTAATTAAGAATAAGGTTAGATTAATTAAGACAAGATGGGGAACGACAGGTAGAGTTTAGAGTAATTAGTAAACTGGTGGGGAGTGGGTAATAAATTGATTATTTAGCGTTGTCTTACCAGGAGAATTAAAGAGGAGGAAGTAAGATGAGAAACACTAAACAATGGAAGCTAAAACAATGTATTTGTGACTAGGTGGGTTACCAGGTGCCATGGATTTGTGGCTTATTAGATATTATTATTATTATTATTATTAATAATAATATTATTTACATAGTACCAAGTTATTCTGAAGTGCTTTAGAATTATAGTGTCTAATCAATGGGATATGAAGAAGGCCTTGAGAAATGGGAATTCAATCAATGAGGATTTAAGATAGGTGAGTATATATTGCTAGGTGTCTGGCCCAGGATTTCCAAGGTTTCTCATGTATTATGATACTGCTACCACTGCTCTAACAAGTTTATATGAAATATCACTAGGGAGCTCTGTTAGTATATTAGGTGAAGAGGAAGAATTGATGGTATGGTGTGAGACAATGGTTATAGGAACGAAGATGACCAAGATTTATTAGTAGACATTAGTATGCAAAAATAAATTGGGTATGTTTATTGCCCCTTATTGCTTATTTACATGCTCATAGTGTGAAAAGGGTGACTGAGTCTCTCTTTTGACAATCTAATATGTTTGTAGCTATAACTTACAGATTTGTGCTTGTAATTTTATTAGCTTTGTGCATTATTAGCAACTAGGGTGATTATGAGTTAAAGGTGCCAATGAGGTAAGAGGGGATGATGGTGACACAGGAAGGAGCAGGGAATGGTGTCACGTCAGTGGGAAGGAAACAGGAATGGTGGCCGTGAGGAGGAAGGAAATAGTGACTGTGCATGTTTTCGGTTTAGTGATACATATCTAAAGAGAAAGATCTGAGTATAAGTTGTGACCTATTTGAAGTCTAAGGGGAAGGAAGCAGAGCATACAGGTTAAATATTGGGGTGACCTGTAGCACTTCAGAGAAGGGGTTAGCAAGATTTGCTTAGGATTTTAGCTCAATGTATTTCTGAATCTAACAAACGTATTTGTGTACCTTCTAGTGTTGGAATATTTTCTCTAAAATCTATAGTTTTCTATATAATACACATACATATGTACAAGGTCTGGTGGGTCAACCTACTGCTTTTATCTTCAAAACAGATTTTAAAAAAATAGAACCACTTGTTCTCGATCCAAATTAATTAAGAAAATGCATGTCTTTAAGCACCTGGAGTCTTTAAACCTTTACCTTACGTTGATTTTGCCTTTGAAAGTCATAAATGTGTTAATCTGAGTAACATAACACAAATTGGATTCAAGGCATGTTCAAATTATTTACAATTATAATAAACTTCTAATGTACACACTCAAAGCAAAGACATATTTAGAGTTAAACACATTTGCTGTAAAATGGTTCAGTCAGTCATATTATTAGAAATTGATACTCATTGTATTCATCTATCATTAACATGCATGCAGGTTGAATATGTGTTCTTCTACAAGTTAAAACTCAGGATTCATAGCTTAGACTTACGCATGCTTAAAAATTAGTTTTTTTTAGTGCATACCATGGCATTAAATCTATTTTTTAGGACAATATGCATTTAAAACAGTTGGTGTTTCACACTAATCAACCATAAACATATCACAAACTCCTATCTCAAAATAGTATGTCTAACCCTAATGATATAGTACTCTGGATAGGATAGGGCATTCATAATGCTGCAACTCAGAAGTCAATATTTATAGAGCGTACCTAAAGAGCAGACGTAATTAACTCTTCTTTGTGATTCAATAGAGCAAAAGCGTCAAGCAGACTGTATTCATCAACTATCATTAAGATGTTAAAGCAAATTGTAATTATGCTATTCCCATGTCATTTTCCTAGCAGTGATGAAAAGTCTGCAGTACTTTGCTTTAGGATTACTTATCATAATTATATAACTAGTATTTATCATCATTTACATATTGAATAAATTGAAAGGCTTTCATTTGCAATCTGGACGTTTAAAATGGAAACAAGTCTTTTTGTACTCTATAAATCAAGTGTACTGTAATTATTATTGAACTACAATTCCCTAAACTCTTTGCAAGCCTACAGCTGTAATCAAAGCATTGTTTAAAGGTAGTAAGAGTTGGACGTGATGAAATGTATACTGTTAAATGTAGTTCAGCAATTAAAATCAGTTAACGTTTTCAGCAATGCCCCATAACAGTCCCCTATGAACTTACCTAGATCATGTTACCTGCGTTCTAAGAATTCCTAGAAGTCTAGGGATGGGGGGAAAATTCAGTGTAAATTCTCAATTACTAGTAATATTTTACCCTCTCTGACCATGTGTCAGGATCAGGACAGGGATCCAACACGCAGAGTACAAACAGGTACAGGATATGTATACCGGACCTTAGAATGGCCGGACTAACGTACGGAGAATATAGAGAATAGTCAAAGACAAGCCGAGGTCGAGGGAACGAGAAGACAGGTAAACGAGGAACAAGCCGGGTCAAGGGTAACAGAGATAAACAGAGTAAGTCAAACAAGCCGGGTCAGAACCAAAGGGATAACAGAAATACAAGAGCACTGTGTGACTAGGCAGACTAGAACCACGACAGGGCAATGAGCAAATGGGAGAAGCAAGTTTAAATACCCTGGCTGGGAAGGGTAGACACGCCTCCGACGAGTCCTGATTAGTCTCTGAAGGATTGAGTGACAGGTCGTTCCGGGTTGGCGTCATGACGTTGGTTTCCGGGCGTCATGCTAGAAAAGGAAGTGAGTCCCTCGCGGCCGGCGTTTACGTGACCGGATGGACCGCGAGGCACAGAGGAAACAGCCCGTCCGGACGGATGGATGTCTAAGTCTCTACCTCTCTCGGAGGTAGAGACTTCAGGTACCCTGACAGTACCCCCCCTCTCAGATACGCCCACCGGGCGGAAGGAACCGGGACGAGATGGGAAGCGGGAGTGAAACGCCCTGCGGAGACGAGGAGCATGAACATCCTCCTGAGGTACCCAACTCCTCTCCTCAGGACCATATCCCTTCCAATCGACCAGATATTGTACTCTCCCCTGGGAGATTCGAGAATCGATAATAGAGTTAACCTAATACTCCTCCTGACCCTCCACCTGAACAGAGCGAGGAGAGGATGATGTGGAGGAAAATCTGTTACAGACTAGTGGTTTCAACAATGAAACATGAAATGAGTTAGGGATGCGTAAGGCAGTTGGAAGAGCTAGACGATACGCAACTGGGTTAATGCGAGTTAGCACCCTGTAGGGTCCAATATAACGAGGAGCGAACTTCATGGAAGGCACTTTTAAACGGATGTTTCTTGTACTCAACCATACTCTATCACCTGGAACAAACACCGGAGCCGCCCTTCTACGTTTATCAGCGTGTTTCTTAACCAGCATAGAATTGTGCAGAAGAATCTGTCGAGTCTGATCCCACAACTTCCTCAGATTGGCAACATGAACATCAACCGACGGCACCCCCTGGGAAGAGGAAGCCGAAGGGAGAATAGATGGATGAAAGCCATAATTCATGAAGAAGGGGCTTGCACGAGTAGAATCACAAACGAGATTGTTGTGTGCAAACTCCGCCCAAGGAATCAAACCAACCCAATCGTCCTGGTGTTCGGAAACAAAACAACGTAAATATTGTTCAATCTTTTGGTTGGTGCGTTCAGCAGCTCCGTTAGACTGAGGATGATAGGCAGAAGAGAAATTCAATTTGATACCCAGTTGAGAGCAGAAGGATCTCCAAAAACGGGAAAAAAAATGGGAACCTCTGTCAGATACAATTTGGGAGGGTATCCCATGTAATCGAAAAATCTCCCTTGCGAATATCTCCGCCAATTCGGGAGAAGACGGGAGTTTAGGCAGAGGAACGAAGTGAGCCATCTTGGTGAATCTGTCAACCACGGTGAGGATAACAGTCTGTTTTTTAGAGATAGGTAAATCGACAATAAAGTCCATAGCCAAACAGGACCATGGCTTCACTGGAACCTCTAAGGGGTGCAGAAGTCCACAGGGAAGGGTATGAGGTTGCTTGGTCTTAGTACAAACCTCACATGCACCGATGAAATCTTTAATATCCTTCCGTAAATCAGGCCACCAGAAGTCCTTAGAGATCAAAGCACATGTCTTGCGAATACCAGGATGTCCAGCCACCTTGCTGTTGTGGAAACATTGCAACAGTTCCAGTTGTAGAACAGGAGGAACGAAACGTCAACCTTCAGGAGTCTGTTTAGGAGCTAGATGTTGCAGTTTAATGATCTCGGCAAGTAACGGAGAGTGAATCCTGAGATTCGTGTTGGCGATAATATTGCATTTCGGAACTATAGAGGAAAGAACCGGTTCCGATATAGTAGAAGGTTCATATTGGCGAGACAAAGCATCGGCTTTGGAGTTCTTAGAACCAGGTCTATAAGTAAGCACATAATTGAAGTGGGTCAGGAATAAGGACCAACGAGCTTGTCTGGCGGACAGTCGCTTAGCTTCCCCAATATAGGACAAGTTCTTGTGATCCGTTAAAATAGTAACAGGATGTAAGGTCCCCTCCAATAAATGTCTCCACTCCTTTAAGGCCATAATGACTGCTAAGAGTTCCCTGTCGCCAATGTCATATCTACTTTCAGGGCCAGACAGTTTCTTAGAAAAAAAACCACAAGGGTGTAGTGGTTTATCCACCCCTAACCTTTGCGACAGAACAGCCCCTACGCCTGTCTCAGAGGCATCGACCTCGAGTAGGAACGGCAGAGTCGTATCAGGATGGACTAGAATTGGAGCAGAAGCAAAAAGATCCTTGAGAGTCTTGAAAGCAGCGAGAGCTTCATTAGACCAAGTCTTAGTGTCAGCCCCCTGTCTGGTCATATTAGAAGAGTATCCCTTAATGAAGCGCCTATAATAATTGGAGAAACCAATAAACCTCTGAATAGCCTTGAGTCCCTTAGGCAAAGGCCACTCTAAAATGGACTGGAGTTTGTCAGGGTCCATCTTAAAGCCTTCCCCAGAAATCATGTATCCAAGAAAGTCTATCTGAGACTGGTCAAAGCTACATTTCTCCAATTTACAGTATAAGCCATGTTGCAGGAGTTTGTGTAATACCTTTCTGACCTGTCTGTGGTGGGTCTCAACCTCTCTAGAGTGTATCAGTATGTCATCCAGGTATACAATAACACAATCATGTTGAAATTCCCTAAGAACCTCATTAATCAAATCCTGAAATACAGCAGGTGCGTTACAAAGACCAAAAGGCATGACCGTGTATTCATAATGCCCATAACGGGTATTGAACGCTGTCATCCACTCGTGTCCTTGCTGGATTCTCACCAAGTTATATGCCCCTCTGAGGTCCAACTTGGTGAAAATTTTAGAGCCTTTCAGACGATCAAACAGCTCGGTAATCAAGGGAATCGGATAGGCATTTCTGATGGTTATCTTATTCAAACCTCGGTAATCAATGCAAGGTCTTAGTGAATCATCCTTCTTTTTAACAAAAAAAAAAACCAGCCCCGGCAGGAGAAGAAGATCTCCTAATGAATCCCTTGTCTAGATTCTCCCGAATATACTCCTCTTGAACTGAATTCTCCTTAGTGGATAGGGGGTATACATTGCCCCTCGGAGGCATGGTACCAGGTAGTAAGTTAATTTTACAATCAAAGGTCCTGTGTGGAGGTAGAGTATCAGCATTCTTTTTGTCGAATACTGCTTTTAAGTCTAGGTACCGGGGCGGTATCTGTATCTCTGCAGACTGGGTAGAACTACCTGGTGTGTTAATTACACCCAATGGGGAAACCCTCCATAAACAATTCTCCTGGCAACCCTGGCCCCATGAGAGTATCTCCCCTAACTCCCAATCAATAATAGGGTTATGTCTTTTTAACCATGGGTAACCCAGGACTATGGGAACAGAAGGGGATGAAATAAGCATAAGCGATAAGTTTTCCTTGTGTAAGATACCAACAGTTAAGCTAACTGGGATGGTCTCACGAGAGATAACAGGCTCAAGTAAAGGTCTACCATCTATGGCCTCAACGGCCAAGGGTGTATCCCTTGACTGGGATGGGATAGTGTGTTTAGTAGCAAAGGCTTGATCGATAAAATTCTCAGCAGCACCGGAATCTATCAAAGCCATGGTCCTTAGTACTCCCCTTTCCCAAGTTAAAGAAACTGGTAGCAGAAGCCTGTGATCTTTATAATTATGCGTAGAGGACAAAATAGAAACACCCAAGGCCTGTCCTCTAGAGAAACTTAGGTGCGGGCGTTTCCCGAACGATTAGGACAATTCAGGCGTAGGTGACCTCTGACTCCACAATACATGCATAATCCCTCCCTTCTCCTGTACTGCCTCTCCTCCTCTGAGAGGCGAGTATTGCCTATCTGCATAGGTTCAGGACATAGTGAGGTAGTGGAATCAGGACTTTGAAATGCGGGAGCTAATTTAAATGAAGGTCTAAGGTTCCTCTCTCGAGTGTTCTGTCTCTCTCTTAAACGCTCATCAATACGAGAAATGAATGAAATTAAATCCTCCAAATTTTCAGGAAGCTCTCTAGTAGCAACCTTGTCGAGGATAACATCTGATAGCCCATTCAAAAATACATCTATATATGCCTGCTCGTTCCACTTAACTTCTGCCGCCAAAGACCTGAACTCTAGTGCATAATCCACAAGAGTTCGGTTCTCTTGTCTCAGGCGCAACAGTAATCTAGCTGCATTGACCTTTCTACCAGGAGGGTCAAAAGTTCTTCTAAATGCAGCTACAAAGGCATTATAATTATATACCAAAGGGTTATCATTCTCCCATAATGGGTTGGCCCATCTCAGAGCTTTCTCAATGAGTAAGGTGATAATAAATCCAACCTTCGCCCTATCTGTAGGATAGGAGCGAGGTTGTAATTCAAAGTGGATACTGATCTGGTTAAGAAAACCACGACACTTCTCAGGTGATCCACCATAACGTACTGGTGGTGTAATACGGGAAGAGGCACCTACAGTGGCTACCTCTAGGCCTGAGCTCACAGGAGAAATAGAAGTAGTACGCGTCTCCTCTGGCGGGTTATTAGCACGAGACAATAACGCCTGTAGTGCTAGCGCCATCTGATCCATTCTGTGCTCCATGGCTTCGAACCTAGGATCAGAAGGACCAAGCTGACTGTTTGTACTTGCAGGATCCATTGACCCTGTCGTAATGTCAGGATCAGGACAGGGATCCAACACGCAGAGTACAAACAGGTACAGGATACGTATACCGGACCTTAGAATGGCCGGACTAACGTACGGAGAATATAGAGAATAGTCAAAGACAAGCCGAGGTCGAGGGAACGAGAAGACAGGTAAACGAGGAACAAGCCGGGTCAAGGGTAACAGAGATAAACAGAGTAAGTCAAACAAGCCGGGTCAGAACCAAAGGGATAACAGAAATACAAGAGCACTGTGTGACTAGGCAGACTAGAACCACGACAGGGCAATGAGCAAATGGGAGAAGCAAGTTTAAATACCCTGGCTGGGAAGGGTAGACACGCCTCCGACGAGTCCTGATTAGTCTCTGAAGGATTGAGTGACAGGTCGTTCCGGGTTGGTGTCATGACGTCGGTTTCCGGACGTCATGCTAGAAAAGGAAGTGAGTCCCTCGCGGCCGGCGTTTACGTGACCGGATGGACCGCGAGGCACAGAGGAAACAGCCCGTCCGGACGGATGGACGTCTAAGTCTCTACCTCTCTCGGAGGTAGAGACTTCAGGTACCCTGACACCATGCATATGCGCTCTCCTCCATCAATTCTAGGCAGCCAGCCAAGTCAGGTATCCTGATTGTGTATCCTATTCTGATTGTGTATCCTATTCTGATTGTGTATCCTGTTCTGATTGTGTATCCTATTCTGAATGTGTATCCTATTCTGAATGTGTATCCTATTCTGATTGTGTATCCTATTCTGATTGTGTATCCTATTTTGAATGTGAAGTGTATCCTATTCTGATTGTGTATCCTATTCTGATTGTGTATCCTATTCTGATTGTGTATCCTATTCTGAATGTGTATCATATTCTGAATGTGTATGCTATTCTGAATGTGTGTCCTATTCTGATTGTGTATCCTAGTCTGAATGTGTACCCTATTTTGAATGTGTGTCCTATTCTGATTGCGTGTCCTATTCTGATTGTGTATCCTATTCTGATTGTGTGTCCTATTCTGATTGGATATCCTATTCTGATTGTGTATCCTATTCTGATTGTGTATCCTATTCTGAATGTGAAGTGTATCCTATTCTGATTGTGTATCCTATTCTGATTGTGTATCCTATTCTGAATGTGTATCCTATTCTGAATGTGTATCCTAGTCTGAATGTGTATCCTAGTCTGAATGTGTATCCTAGTCTGAATGTGTATCCTATTCAAAATGTCCCTCCCTCTCCCAGTCACGTGTGGTGTTCCCCAAGGTTCCATTCTTGGCCCCCTACTATTTACATTATTTATAAATGATCTGCAAATCCTCAAATGTACACATGTACGCAGATGACACGGTAATCTATGTGAGCAATTCCGATCTACCGCAGCTTGAGGCTGTGCTCCAAGACCAGTTTACAGAGGTAGAAAAGTGGATCACAAAAAACAAACTCTTACCTAAATTACACAAATTACACAATTCCCACCTATCCATCAAAACAAATTCAAATGGCACACTGACTGCAGTCCACTCTTTCAAATACTTGGGTATGATGTTAGACCCCAATCTATCTTTTGGCCTGCACATAGAAAAGCTTGCATCTAAACTTTATCCAAAACGAGGTGCCCTGTACAGAAACAAATCCTGCCTAAGCCCTACAGTAAAGGAAAAGATTGTACAGCAAATGCTGATGCCAATCATTGATTATGGGGATGTAGTATATGCATCTGCATCGCAATCCCACATTCATAAACTCAACACATTGTATAACTCATTCTGCCAATTTGTGCTACATTGTAATTACAGGACCCACCATTGTGACATGCTAAAAGAACTAAACTGGCTGTCGCTGGAATCCAGATGCACCCTTCATCTTTCCAGCCTTGTGTTTAAGAGCTTTTCTGGGAAACTCCCACCCTACCTGAACACAATGCTTTCCCTGGCTGTTCCCACTTCCTATAACCTCTGATCCAGTACCAACACTTTACTTAGTCTACCTCAATGCAAAAAGAAAGCAGCCCGATCCTCCTTCTCCAACAGAGCACCGCAATTGTGGAACGACCTCCCGCACAATTTCAGATCTTCCCTAAGCCTTTAAGAGATCCCTCTCTACATACCTCAAAACAGAATGCACCTGCCATGGTTGATTATATATTTCCTACCTGTTCTATGTTAAATTTTGTATTTATTGTGTATTAATATTGTGTTTGTATTTTATTGTACCCTAGTTGTAACAATGCAATGATTTGTGGACCCAGGACATACTTGAAAACAAGAGAAATCTCAATGTATCATTCCTGGTAAAATATTTTATAAATAAATAATATGTATTCTATTCTGATTGTGTATGCTATTCTGAATGTGTATCCTAGTCTGAATGTGTATCCTAGTCTGAATGTGTATCCTAGTCTGTGTATCCTTGTCTGAATGTGTATGCTATTCTGAATGTGTGTCCTATTCTGAATGTATTCTGAATGTGTGTCCTATTCTGAATGTATTCTGAATGTGTGTCCTATTCTGAATGTGTGTCCTATTCTGAATGTGTGTCCTATTCTGAATGTGTGTCCTATTCTGAATGTGTGTCCTATTCTGATATTCTGAATGTATATCCTATTCTGATTGTGTATGCTATTCTGAATGTGTGTCCTATTCTGAATGTGTGTCCTATTCTGAATGTGTGTCCTATTCTGAATGTGTATGCTATTCTGATTGTGTGTCCTATTCTGAATGTGTATGCTATTCTGATTGTGTATGCTATTCTGAATGTGTATCCTAGTCTGAATGTGTATCCTAGTGTGAATGTGTATCCTAGTCTGAATGTGTATCCTAGTCTGAATGTGTGTCCTAGTCTGAATGTGTGTCTTATTCTGAGTGAAGCAGGATTTGGTCTTAAAACCAGCTGACAGGGGTGGTGTTATAGTGATGCTGGACAGGATTGATTACATCATAGAGTTAAACAGTCAATTAATGGGGACACACATAAGGCTATTATTCAGAGAAGCTCACTGGAAATTAGGGAATTTAAAACCCTGACTTCAATAGGCCCTAATTATTATGATCTCAATCCATTATTATAGACATTGTCAGATTGGTTTTAATTTTTGGATTTTAACTGTTTTTGCAGATTATTCTTAGTCTGTGATACTGGTGCTGGGGACATATCTACTAAATGCACATAAATGAATTCTGGACCAGTCAGGCCTTTATCTCTTATAATTTAATCATAGAAAATTGAATGACTTTGATTACTTAATATAGATCTCTGATAAATTCTTTATTATGATCGTTTTTCACTTTATGCACTTTATCTTAGAATAATGGGTTTCACACCTGCTTTTTATATTTGGTTATATAGTTACTTTTTATTGTGATATTTCATATAATACACTTCAACACTTAAAATATAATTATGAACTAGAACTACTCACAGCTTTGGAATCTGTCTATTAACATGTACACTGTCTAGCCAAATTTTGTAGACCTTTCTTATATACAACACGTCTCTTTATGTGTGTACATATAACTTTTGGAACACATATACTGATTGTTTATCTTTATCACTTTTATATATGTACTTTTCTTTATTTACATACGTATATATTCTATATTATATATCAGAGAATCAAATATTATCATACTAAAGTTATTAATAGTAATGCTTGAAGAGAAATTGGACTCGATCTGGCTTTGATTCATTTTATTGTTTATTACTGTGATATTTACATTTAATTTTTTTCCAATTTTGTCTCCATATCCCAGGGATGGTACTTGTTGAGAAAGCTTCCAATTGAGTTAATTGACACTCGTGACACAGCTGTTAGCCTTTACTATCAATGTGGCCATTCTGGGGGTTGTATATGGATGTAATTTTAACTAATTGTTTGATGGGATCTTGTTAATTGTAAATCACTTGTATTCCTATAAAAATGAATGTATACATGCACTTAGTAGCTTGACAAAGACCGTGTAGGTCGAAACGTTGCGATGGAGTGGGTTCAATAAAATTGCCTGATTTGTACCTTGGAGTGCCTCGACTTTCCTTCTATTTTGTTATTCAGCATTTTGGTCTCTGGTACTGAGACTGTCTGAGTTGCACCCAGCTACATACTGCTTAAAGGGATAGAGTGCAGTTCCACACCCTACCATAACTACTTCTTAATGTGTGTCCTATTCTGAATGTGTGTCCTATTCTGAATGTGTATGCTATTCTGAATGTGTATGCTATTCTGATTGTGTGTCCTATTCTGAATGTGTATGCTATTCTGAATGTGTATGCTATTCTGATTGTGTGTCCTATTCTGAATGTGTATGCTATTCTGAATGTGTATGCTAGTCTGAATGTGTGTCCTATTCTGAATGTGTGTCCTATTCTGAATGTGTGTCCTATTCTGATATTCTGAATGTGTATGCTATTCTGAATGTGTGTCCTATTCTGAATGTTTGTCCTATTCTGAATGTGTGTCCTATTCTGAATGTGTGTCCTATTCTGATTGTGTGTCCTATTCTGATTGTGTGTCCTATTCTGATTGTGTGTCCTATTCTGAATGTGTATGCTATTCTGATTGTGTATGCTATTCTGATTGTGTATGCTATTCTGATTGTGTATGCTATTCTGATTGTGTATGCTATTCTGATTGTGTGTCCTATTCTGAATGTGTGTCCTATTCTGAATGTGTATGCTATTCTGAATGTGTATGCTATTCTGAATGTGTTTCCTATTCTGATTGTGTATCCTAGTCTGAATGTGTATCCTATTCTGAATGTGTATCCTATTCTGAATGTGTATCCTATTCTGAATGTGTTTCCTATTCTGATTGATTGTGTTTCCTATTCTGATTGTGTATCCTATTCTGAATGTGTATCCTAGTCTGAATGTGTATCCTAGTCTGAATGTGTATCCTAGTCTGAATGTGTATCCTAGTCTGAATGTGTGTCCTATTCTGATTGTGTATGCTATTCTGAATGTGTATCCTAGTCTGAATGTGTATAATGGATAACACTGGTGGATATTCGTGAGATTGATCAATCTCGGGATCATCGACCAATGCTATCCATTCAAGCAGTATGATATACACATACACCAATATAAGAGGTACAGATGTGCCCTGTCCATGAGCTGAGAGCTAGCATTTGAACCTCTTTTATACAAAGCACTTAGCTAGATAGCTTACAATCTATCTATCTATCTATCTATCTATCTATCTATCTATCTATCCAGTATCTATCTATCTATCCATCCATCCCCTGACAATATCTAGATGGCTGGTCCCCTTCTATATTACTGTAATGTCTCCAGAATATAGAAATTATAATATAGTTTTTTTTTATTAAAAATATTGATTTAGGCTAATTAATATATTATCTGCTCCTGCCAGATTTCAAACAAATATGTTTGCCAGTGAAAATGTGAAAGGTCAGAATGACATTTTAAGAAGAATATTTTTTAAGAGTATTTACAATAAATGCAGTAAATCACAGGAGTTCTAAGTTTTATACATTTAATTAAATGCAAGCCTGTCACCTTAACACAGTTTGAACATTGTAAATCTAGAAAACCTAAACTGATCAGAAATGTTCAGAGGAAATGCAAAAAAAAAAAAAAAAATAGATTTCTAGATGAGTTGTCCGTACCTAGTTTGTGAAATTAAATCTTCCATACTATTAAAGTCATATATATTCTGTTTTAACAATCCAGTAACATCATAAATAATAAATGCACCTGCAGTTCTTTTTGAGTAATGAAAAATACACATTACTAAGGTACAATAAAAGAATAAAAAGCTTGATGTAGGTAGCTTGTGGGTTTCAAAAACAAAACAAAAAAGCAATTTCATTTCTGCAATATCCTTTTAAATTTCCCACTCTGTTCTTCCAAGTGATAAATTAATAATACTCTCTAGAGATCTTACAATCACATTCGGTAAGAGTTATTGCAAAATGCTGGAAACCAAAGGGAAATGAGTGACAGGCAGAAAATGAGCAGACAGAAACAAGTTAAGATAATTACAGGTGTCAGTCTGTATTTTTAAAGCAGTTGCAGTCTTACAGGGAGATTGTCACCTATAGAATTTTGGCATTTTTAATACCGTATATACTCGAGTATAAGCCGACCCGAATATAAGCCGAGGCCCCTAATTTTATCCCAAAAAACTGGGAAAACTTATTGACTCGAGTATAAGACTAGGGTGGGAAATGCAGCAGCTACTGGTAAATTTCTAAATAAAATTAGATCCTAAAAAAATATATATTAATTGAATATTTATTTACAGTGTGTGTATAATGAATGCAGTGTGTGCGTATGTGTGTGTGTATGAGTGCAGCGTGTGTGTGCATGAATGCAGCGTGTGTGTGCATGAATGCAGTGTGTGTGTGCATGAATGCAGTGTGTGTGTGCATGAATGCAGTGTGTGTGTGCATGAATGCAGTGTGTGAATGCAGTGTGTGCAGGGCCGGTGCAAGGATATTTGCCGCCGTAGGCAAAACATTTTTTGCCGCCCCCTCCCCCCCCATATGTCCTGACTTCCCCTCCTCCTCCCTCAGTGGTCCTTACCTCCCCACCCCTGTGTTCCTTCACTCCCCCCCCCCAGTGGTCCTGACTCACCCCTCACCTAGTGGTCCTTACCCTCCCCTCCCCTAGTGGTCCTTACTTCCCCCTCCCCTCCCATAGTGGTCCTTATCCCACCCCCTCCCTCTCATAGTGGTCCTTATCCCACCCCCTCCCTCTCATAGTGGTCCTTATCCCCCTTCTCCCTCCCATAGTGTTCCTTATCCCCCCCCATCCCTCCCATAGTGGTCCATATACCCCCCCCTCCCTCCCATAGTGGTCCTTATCCCACCCCCTCCCATAGTGGTCCTTATACCCCCCCTCCCTCCCATAGTGGTCCTTATACCCCCCTCCCTCCAATAGTGGTCCTAATCCCCCCCCTCCCTCCCATAGTGGTCCTAATCCCCCCCCTCCCTCCCATAGTGGTCCTTATCCCCCCCCTCCCTCCCATAGTGGTCCTTATACCCCCCTCCCTCCCATAGTGGTCCTTATACCCCCCTCCCTCCCATAGTGGTCCTTATACCCCCCCTCCCTCCCATAGTGGTCCTTATCCCCCCCTCCCTCCCATAGTGGTCCTTATACCCCCCCCCCCCCTCCCATAGTGGTCCTTATACCCCCCCCCCTCCCATAGTGGTCCTTATACCCCTTTTTTTTATTATTATTAATTTTTTTTTTTTATATTTTTTTTTTCGTCCCCCCTCCCTGCTTGATATATGGCAGGGAGGGGGGCTCTCCTTCCCTGGTGGTCCAGTGGCAGTTCAGTGGGGGGGAGAGGGGGGCTGTCAGAGCTGTACTTACCTTTCCTGCAGCTCCTGTCAGCTCTCTCCTCCTCCGCGCGGTCTGTGCAGCTCACTCTGTCAGCTCACAGTGTAAGTCTCGCGAGAGCCGCGGCTCTCGCGAGATTTACACTGGGAGCTGACCGAGGTGCTGAACGGACGGCGCAGAGGAGGAGAGAGCTGACAGGAGCTGCAGGAAAGGTAAGTACAGCTCTGCCAGCCCCCCTCTCCCCCCAGTCTGTATTATGGCAATGCAAATTGCCATAATACAGACTCTGACTCGAGTATAAGCCGAGTTGGGGTTTTTCAGCCCAAAAAATGGGCTGAAAAACTCGGCTTATACTCGAGTATATACGGTATATTAATTAGCAAAATTAGAAAAAAGTTAGCCATTAGTCCTTTTTTTTTTATCAACAACTGTATAAAAATTAGATTTGATCACATACCTTTCTGTGGATGCAAGCGAGTAGTTTTTATATAAATCTATTTGATTAGAGTTTTCTCTTCCAGAACTTACATGAAAAATAAATATAATGAACTCTGTTGTACTTAAAGGGACTCTATAACCACCAAAACCACAAAATCTTAATGCCACCCTATACATTTTACCAAAAATATGTCAACGGTGGCTGTGAGTTTCTTAGATTTTTTGTTGGCCTTTACATTTGGTGTCATTGCACACAGAATTTAAATAGAAATATAGGATGACACAGGCACAACGGACCACCAGAATGCCTCTAGCCCAGAGCCGACATTTCTCACAGTATGATGACACTGAATGATGCGAATGATCTTTATGCGAAGCATTGGAATGATTATTATTAATATGAGAAACTATATGGCACCAACATATTGTGCATAGCTTCATTAATTCTAGAATGGGGATATTTCACAACAGAATATTAACATACAATGACATACACAATATTAACAATGTTAAGTGGTAAAGAAGGCCTTACTTAAACGAGCTTACTAGCTATGAGTAAGGGGTGTAGACACACTAGAGGAATAAAATCATGTCCAAGGGGAGGAGGAATAGATGTATAAAATTCCTGTGTAAAAATAAGATAGTAAAAGTGGTATGTGGAAGAACCGAACAGTGGGAGGGGGGGAGAGTAAACTGGGCTGCGGAGGTGAAGGAATGAGGGGGGCAATTATAATGAGAGGAGCATCACCGAGGAAGATTGGGTGATATTTCAGTGACTTCTTGAATGACTGGAGGCTGGTGTAGAGTCTGACGACTAATGAATTGGGCAGTCCTTGAAAAATCCTCCAGATTAGAGTTGGCAAGGGAACAAGCAGATGATAAGGGTAGGTTGCTCACAGAGCAAGAGGAGCACGAAGGGGTGTATTTATCGAGTAAAGTAAAAAAGTAGTGAGAAGTGGAATTTTTGAGTGTTTTGTGAGTAATTGTTAGAAGGTAAAATGTAGGTAAATCCTAAAGGGTACAGGAAACCACTGTACCGATTGGGAAAGGTGTGAGGTGCGGGAATAGTGGTCAGTCAGAAAGATAAGTCTGGTGGCAGCACTCATTATAGAATGAAGATGCGCATTGTGTGTATTTGAAAGCCTGATGAGTAGTGAGTTGCAGTAGTCAAGTAAGAAAGTGATGTGTGCATAATCAAGTGTCTTAATTGTATCTTGAGTTAGAAAAGTATGTTTGCAGACAATATTTTTTTCAGGTAAAAAGGTACAGGATTTTGAGGCAGACTGGATGTGAAGTTAAAAGGTAAGACGGGAATTGTATTAAAAGCAGCAGAGATGTCATAGAGAATTAAGACAGAGTAATGACTTTTAGATTTAGCAGAAAGAGTCATTAGTCACTTTGGGGAGGGCAGTTTCAGTATAATGGAAAGTGCAGAACCTAGACTGAAGAGGGCAGTGGCGTCTCCAGGATTCATACTTAGGAGGGGCACATAAGGGGCCAGGGACAAAATAAGGGGTGCACATACATACACACACAGAGGGCTTGACAAATTCCAGGCACCAGGTCGCCATGGCGACTAGACATTTCACCCTGGCGCCTGGCATTTGTTAGCCCTTTGCTAAGCCGTGCAGGAAACATTAGAGACGGGCGCCGCAGGGAGCATGGAGATGGTGCGTGAGGGAGCAGTAACTTTCCTGCAGTTCCTCTCTGCTCCCTTGTGCGCTGTTTAGTAACATGACGTCTCTCTGCCCCCGGCATCAATTCAGAGAGCGCGCAGAGGAGCAGAGAGAAACTGCAGGAAGACTGTGAATAGACACACTGGACGCGAGGGAAAGATCCACTCAGATCTCCCAAAGGCTGAGTGGATTTAAATTCAAACAAAAATAGCAATTCGTGAGAGTGTGTGTGTGTGTGCTGAAAGGGCCTATAAAGTATGTGCGTGTGCATTTAGGGGCTGTATTGTGAGTATATGTGTATTGGGGTTGCATTGTGTGCTTATCAAGGAGCTGTAGTTGTTAATATATATATATATATATATATATATATATATATATATATATATACATATATATATATATTTATTTAACCCCTTAAGGACACATGACGTGTGACATGTCATGATTCACTTTTATTCCAGAAGTTTGGTCCTTAAAGGGTTAAAGGACCACTATAGTGCCAGGAAAACTAATTTTTCTGGCACTATAGGGTCTTTAGGTCCCCCCTCCACCCTCAGGGTCCCACTCCCGCTGGGCTGAAGGGGTTAGAAACATTTAACTTTCTCCAGCGCCGGGCTCCCTCGGCGCTGGGAACTCTCCTCCTTCTGACCATGTCAGCACCAAATGCGCATGCGGGGCAACAGCCGCGCGCGCATTCAAACCTCCCATAGGAAAGCATTTTTCAATGCTTTCCTATGGACGTCAGCATCTTCTCACTGTGATTTTCACAGTTAGAAGCGCGGAAGTGCCTCTAGCGACTGTCTTTGAGATAGCCTCTAAGGGCTGGATTAACCCTAGTGTAAACATAGCAGTTTCTCTAAAAGACACAGACACAGACTCTGCCCCCCCACACACAGACTGCTCCCTTACACAGACTAACCCATACATACACAAACTGACGCCCCACACCCATACACACAGACTGACCCATACACTCACAGACTGACCGCCCACACACAGACTGACCCATACATACACAGACTGATCCATGCACACACAGACTGAACCCCCACACCCATACACTCACTGACTGACCCATACACTCACAGACTGGCCCCCCCACACAGAGACTGACCCATCCATACACAGACTGACCCATCCATACACAGACTGACCCATACACTCACAGACTGACCCATACACTCACAGACTGACCCATACATACACAGACTGACCCATACATACACAGACTGATCCATACACACAGACTGACCCATACACTCACAGACTAACCCATACACTCACAGACTGACCACCCACACACAGACTGACCCATACATACACAGACTGATCCATACACACAGACTGACCCCCCCACACCCATACACTCACTGACTGACCCTTGCACTCACAGACTGCCACCTCCCACACAGACTAACTCCCCTACACACAGACTGACCCCCCTACACACAGACTGACCCATACATACACAGACCGATCCATACATACACAGACTGACCCCCCCACACCCATACACTAACTGACTGACCCATACACTCACAGACTGAACCCCCCACATACTGACTGACCCCCCCACACACAGACTGACCCCCCTACACACAGACTGACCCATACACTCACAGACTGATCCCCCCTACACATAGACTGATCCATACACACACAGACTGACACCCCCCCCCCCCAGACACACACACACACACACAGATTGAGTAACACTTACCTGCAGGTGCCTGGATGCTTCTGTGCAGAGCTGATCTTCCTCTCCCTGTCTCTCCCCTACGCTGTGCAGCGTGAGAAGGGAGACGCAGAGCTCCCGACTTCAATTTGAATTGGGGGGCACAGGGGGGGGGCACTGCATAATGTAGGGGGGCATGGCCCCCTCTGCCCCCCCCCCTAGTGACGCCACTGTAAGAGGGTCAAGGAGGAAGTTACTATTGAGAAAGTTAGTATATGGATAATTACAAGATGTTTAAAATAAGCTTAGTGACAATCATTTAAGCCATGTATCCAAGCATCTGATTGGATAGAGATCATCATGACTGATGTTTAAACATAAGATAAATCAGTCTACAGTGATTACAAGTAAGTTTACACTATTTTTGATTTCATTTATTTATTTTAACAAAGTGGAGCCATTAATCTAAGTTTATTAAGTAAAATATCTGATTTTTAAAATAAGATGTTTTTTTTGTTAAGGTTAGATTGTTCCTTTACATAGATTTTGGTTTAAGGTTTACTTCTTTACTAAAATTTTCTTAAATTTCATGTCAAGTATCCTGTCCTCTGGCATCTCTGTGCAGTAGTGGTGAGACAATATCTTTCCACCAACCCCTGTCTTCATCTGTCAACATACACCCTCCAGCCTGATCATCTGACAGAAGCCAGTGAGCAAAATAGCATGTCTCTGCAAAAGATCAAAGATACACAGACATACTCAGACACAAAGGTATTTTATGTTGCAGCTCTACTAAAATATACAAAACTAAAACCTAATCTACTTATTGTGTGTAATTGGTAATACTATGTTAAAGAATTTTCTTTTGTTTAATTTTTTCATAAAGTGTCAACTTTTTTTTGTTTCATAAAGTGTCAATTTTTCAATTTAATGAAATTCACTAAAACTTCTTTAATTTTAAAAGTTGATACTTTATGCACATAGTGAATGTAATACGTTTTGGAATTCTAAGCACTTTACTCAAAAAGGTTGATTATAGTGAAATTTTTGCTTTCTGTATAACCAGATTGAGAGACGTTAGGGCACCTTATTTATCTTTATGAGAACTTAGATTTCAGATTCCTCGAACTTAAAATATGTGGTTCACCCGTTGAACACATGGAAGCGCGCCGTGAGACGCATACCGAAAGTACCCATCAGGTAAGATGATGGAACGCAAGGGATGCATAGGTGAAGTGTACATGAATGAATATGGTGCCAAGAGTGAGTTTCCATGGAGGAAATCGTGAAAAGCTGGTGAGAGAGGGAGGATATAGTTGGAAAGGTAAAGATTAGTCTGCTGCATAATTGGAGCCCTGGTGTGACTGGTTAATGTGAGGGAACGCCCCCTGGAAAACCTGTGGACATTGGAATTATCCTTTATTTAAGGGAGAAGATATTTTCTTTTGCAAATTGTTTTATGGTGATTTTAGGAATTTGGTCCCTGAGGAAATTCTTATAAGAATGAAACGCGTAGGACCTGAGACAATTTGTTTACTTTTATTTTTTAGTTTATTTATGTCTGTTAAATTGTTTTAAATAAATCAATTTATACCTCCCCACCTGGATGCTGATTCCTGTTCGGAGGGCTGTGAGAATGCTAAGGGTCCTGATGCCCCACAAATCCAAGGGGAAGATATTTTGAGGTGCTTGAAATCCATTAAAGTCCATGAGTGCAATTCTTACAGAGGCACATTGGCACATTATTATACAGTGTTGAGCTATGTTTTGTTTATTAGATGTATTTTATGTATACAGCTGTATCCTATATGTTCTGTATTCTACTAAAATATATGTTTAAATACAAAATTTGCCAGTTAAAGAATGCAAAGTGGAAAGTGTCAAAATACGCATGGGAATTTAGAGGCTAATGAGTCTAGCCTATATGTTTCATCAAGATGTAGTGATCACTTCAGTATATGTGGATGTAAATATTTTTTGTATTTTAGAATCAGCCACATAGAAGAATAAGATTGTGCCTGGTTGTTGTTCTTTGCAGTATGGCTTGCTGGTTGCAAGACCAATTGTCAATAAGGAAAGGCGTAAGGGGAATAGTTGTCAACTTTAGTAGTGTCTGGTGATTGTGAGATAGAGGTTTTTTTTAGGTCAATATTTATATGAGGATATTCAGACAGTTAGGTGGATGGACAAGCATACAGATAGACAGATAGCTAAATTGATATAGAATGAGAACAAAATCAGTGTTCAAGTAAACTTATATATGAAGCCTTTATCTAGTTAGACTAAAAGAATAAGTGTATAGGGAATCTGTACAGTAGGAAGATGAGAGTTAAAATGCACTGCCTAGTCACTAATTGTGTTAGAGGACTTGGTAGAATACAAGTCCCATTAAGTCCAAGCTATTGAGGGAAACAAATGTGTCTGCAAACTGTGATTTGCATGTGGTGGAGTAGATGCAGAGGATTAGCAAGAATAAATTGATAGCAGTGGAGTTGCTAGGGAGTTGCTGACCTGGGCTGAAGCACAAGTGAGGCCCTGAAAAGCCCAAGGTCGGATATTGACACTGATCCTTCTGTATTATATTGATAAAGAAATAACACCTCATATAAGTTGTGATAGTACCACATTAACGAGCCATATCTGGAGCTAAGTTTATAGCACAATGTGGAGTTATTGCTGTAGGTGCCAGCTCTTATTACAGTGGATGCCAAGCTAATGATGCAATTTTGGGGGTTAATTGTGTGGGACATGGTTAAAACACCAAATATGAGGGCTTAATAGTAGATGCTGAGTTTCTAAATATACGTTTATATAGTTCTCTAATGTCAAAATTTGATTCATAGAATATGTTAGAGCTTAGGTATGAACATAAAATATGGTTTAAGAAAAGCGTAAGTCAATAAATGTTGGATGGTCTAAATTTTAGGCTTGAGCTGAAGCCACTGGGCTTCTTGCAACTTAACAACACCCCTGATCACTAGGTCAAAGCTAACATATATGTCCTCATCTAATATAAAAAAAAATACACTTGTTTAAAGTCATTTGTTCATTTTGACAGCACAACACCTCTAGGCAGGGGATTTTATTATTTTTAATAGAGGTATTACATGTGAAAGACGTGAAAATACCTTTCCTGAAATCTCAATATATGACCTTTTGTTCTTTGTACTGTTCTGTTAATGAACTGTTTATTAGAATAGTGAAACGTGTCATTGCAATCAAAAATAAAGAAAAATATAACAACAATAAAATAGAGCTGTTTTTCCAACCCATAACTACATTAACAATCTTTCTTTACTTCCTAACTCTTTCAAAGCATAGAAATGTTTAGCCTGACCTTGACAATCATGATATCACAATGTTGTCTCTTGCAGGCATATACTTTCATTTTCCAATGATTAATTTATGTGAAGTTGTAAATACCCTTAACACCATTCCAATCTGTTTCATCACAGTTCCGTTTGTTCTTTATAGCCCTAAGACAGTAGCTACTAATGTATTTATGTTGAATTAATATCTAGAAACAATCAACCATACAATTCTGTTATTATAGGTAAGTGATAAATGTCAATTCAAGTTTAAATAGAGCTTATAAATCTGTCTAGATATTATTTTTTAGAGGTGTAGGAGTTTTTGTGTTCTGTATCCATACATTCAACACAGACAGAATATTTCTTGTAATGGATGAACAAGCAGTCTGAACTGTTATGTAAATGTGACCTTCAAAAAAGTTAAAAAGAAAAAAGGACGGAGATTTTTTTTTATCAAATAACCATTAGGAGTCCTTATATCCAGACAAAGACGTTGCTTCATGCTTTAAGCTCTCATGTTTAATCAGCAAATAATCTTTTTATGCTCTTCGTAACATAAAAGCCAGATTGTAAAATGTCATTTCTGAGTTTAATAAAAAACGGGAATTGGGAGGACACCTGGAACATGCATTTCTCAGCAATGGTGCTACTGCAGAGACCAAAATGTATACAAAATACAGATAAAGGAACAGCGCACACACAGAAATGATGTTTTAGATTTTACAAAGCTATTTAAAATTACCAATCTCAGCAAACAAATATGGGGATTCAATTCCACCATATGGTCATATTATGTTAAGCCCACCGCTACATCACGGTACCACAATATCGGTGGGTCCTACACTAATTCCAACGTGGGAGACAAACTAGATGGTGCTAGTGCTGAATGAAATAAAGTGTATTTGATTGAGCTGTTATAAGAGCATTGTATATATACATATAAAATGAATGTAATAAAAACCACAATTCAAAAAATACAGTGTCAAAAAACTAAACAATAAAAGTAATGGTGCTTTGATGTATATACTCACAATGCTTATGATTTTTTATATATTCAGAACCCTCTTACAACAGATTAATTAAAATGCACTTTAGTTAATTTAGCACTAGCACTATTTAATTTGTCTCCCACATTATAATAAGTGTAGGACCCACCGGTATTGGGGTATTAACAAGATATTTCCATATGGTGGAACTGATTCCCCATATTTGTTAGTTAAGATAGATGATTTTGAGTAGCCTTGTAAATGTTAAACTTTATTTTTGTGTGTGTGCTGTAACTTAATCTGTATTCCTTAATTTTAAATGTGAAATTTTGAGCAGAAATAAAGTTATAGACAGATCCCTGAGACTTTTTATGATGTCTTTACCATTTCCACACTTTCATTAGCGTCTCTTTGCACAGCATGTAATGTAAAACAATGAGTGACCTCGTATGTATCATATCTGCACATCTGTATCAATAAATCAAAGAACCCGTTCAAAAAACAAAAACAAAAAAAATGAGAATACAATTTGTTCGGAGTTTTTAAATTATGTATCAATAGCAAAACATTGCAGTGTAAAAAAAGTTTGTCATGCTGCGTAAAAGCAGTTAAATGGTATATAATTAGATGGTTTGGTGATATAAATTATTGTGACATCATTCCATGTAAGTGAGATCTACACCCTCCGATATTAAACATAGTATAATATAGGTGCCAGTCTGTCATGTGACTGATCATTCACTATATCTTTGACACAAAGGGACGTAGTAAAGCTGTATTATTATACTTTCCTTTCTTTAAAACTCAAACATTGCTCATATGAATATTTTTACTTTTCATGTGTTATTGTACTATTAACCCCTTCAATAACCAAATCAAGTATAAACATTTTGATTGTAAAGTATTTTCCAGTATGAAATCTAGTTCATGAAGTATCTTAATTATGATTACCTGCATGTAGGGGGACTAATTTATCTGTCAGAAGTCACTAGTCACTGATATAATATACTTACATTTACTGAAACTGTAAACTTTAAACTGTAAACTGTAAACCCCTTACTTCTAAATAGAGAGAAAAAAAAGTTTAAATGGGTCATACAATTCCTACAGTCAAGGAAGGGGGAGGAGTGAATGGACATTAACATTTCACTGACAGCATTACATTAGCTGTTTAGAGATTGGTAAAGATTGCTATAGCAGTTTTCTATGCTTCCATTTTATTTTATGTATAATATATATATATATATATATATATATATATATATGTATAATATATATATATATATATATATATATATATATATATATATATATATGATGTAACTGTATTTACTGTATGTAGGCTTCATGCTCAAATGCAAACTTTGAACTTTTTACATTCTGTTGCAATTTTTAGTAAGCCGTACTGCTAGTAATGTCTTCAGGGTCCTTGGAAATACCTACAAGCAAAGTTTTGACAATGTTTTATCTATTTTTATTACATCTACTGTATGTGAGAAAAAATGCATGCTTGCTTTTATACTAACATTTCAGACTCTGTGTGAAATAATGCAAGATAAAGGACACCATACACCGTGTAAAGCTTTTTAATTCCCACATATATTATTTTTAATCAATTTAATCTTTATTTATGCAAATTTAATACAATTATTTGATTTATTTACTAAATCCAGTGCTTTAATTTCTTCAATAGATATATATATATATATATATATATGTATATATAATCTTAAACAAATAAGTATAACATTTTAAAAATGTGTGCGTTAGCATGATTTAAATGTTTAAGTTTGTCTGTAAAGCAATCCATACACACAGTTGCTGTGTTATGGAAAGTTTATATGCTAGCTATGTATCCCTTACTTTTTTATTCAAATTCATATTTTATTGTTTTGTAAAACAAGGTAGAGGGGTACAGAAAGAGGAAAAAAGGGTGGGTGGGCGGGGTAAGCATAAAAAAATCAAGCATGACATTTGTACAGTTGCATAAAATCATCTTAGTTGTACAATGTTACCAATATTTTGACATTAGGTCGATGACACACAAGTTGTATGACTTTTGTATCAGCCATTCTGTCCCTCTTAAACCTTAAGATACAGACCTGGGAACTTGTGCTTGGTAGGTCGACCTGGTCAAGTAGAGTCAACCAACGATACAGGATGATCCTGTATTTTGCCTTCTGTACTCAATTGCTAGAGGGTCATAAGAATGAGCGGTGATGTCAACATATAATAGTCTCTTCAACGTAGTCTTAATAGCATAAACGTGGGGATGGAGGAGGGGGGTACAGAAAAAAAAGAAAATTAAAGGGGAGGGGGGAAACATACACCTTAATCTTGTGTCCTTCCTCAGCCACAACATTGTTTTGCATACTGCGCCATAAAATCCATCATATTCTGCAAGCATTGCTTGACTCGCCTCTCATACCTCTAATGTGTGGGAGGGAGCTATTGAGAGTGTGGATTAGCTGTCTAGAGCCTAGTCTCATGCTAGAGCTTCAGAGTTGATTTGGGGTTGCAAACAGAGTTGTCACTTGTTCTTGGTGGTGGCACTGGCGGTAAGTAATAGGTAGACCACGTCTCCCATGTTGGTTGAAACATTTGTATCTGTGAAAGCAAAGTCATGCGTTCATATGTGAGATATTGGTGAAGTTTGTCCAGCAAGTGTCGTTTGTTAGGACATGATGTATGTTTCCAGTTAGTCCTATTAGGTTTCAAGCAGTAAGCACAGTTAACGCTGCCAGTTGTCTATGTGCTTTAGTGAGAGTGCGAGGGAGCAGGAGAAACAAACATATGGTTTGGTCAAGTTGTATACCTGTGATATTCAAGTTCTCTAACACCTCCTTCACATCTTCCCACAAGGGTCTGGTAATGGGGCAGTCCCACCAACATTCCTCCCCCACCTCCAGCAGAATGTTGGTATATTAGGGTATATTTTGTGGTTAAATACCACCAGTAAATACATACAGTAGGTGGAACACTTTAAACGAATTTGTGGAAAGAATATCACATATTTACTCCGTAGGAGTAAATTGGATAATATGAGATCAATATCAATACTCACAAACGTGGAGCAAAATAAAATCATAAGGCTCTCATGAGTTGCACAGGAGGACTCATAAAGGATGTCCTCAATCCTGCTTTCTGATGGGATTAGTGGAAGTAATGGATGAAAAGATGTCTTATCAGAGATAAACAATTCTTTATTGGTAAAATAAACACATATATCTATGTGCATAGGCAGATGAAAATATATATACTGGACATCTGTGTATGGGTGCTGTCAATTGCAAAACCCAAAAATAAAGTCCAATAAAAATCAGTCCAATATCCAATATACAATAAAAGTCCACTGGCATAGAAGTTACCAAGGTACCATTTGGACTTTTATTGTATATTGGACTGATTTTTGTTGGACTTTATTTTTGGGAGTATTGATATTGATCTCATATTATCCAATTTACTCCTACGGTATTATCCTATGTGATATTTTCCCACAGATTCGCTTAAAGTGTTTCACCTACTGTATGTATTTATATTTTTATGAAGAAATGGGAGTGTACTGGCGCTATTTATGGAGAGATGGATAGTTATTGTATAACACCGCAAATTATAGCCGCTATAACACCAAAAACTTATCTTGAGACAAAGTATAGAAGGGTGTAGGTGAAGCGCTAGTAATATATAACTTGTGATATACAGTGCGGAATGTATAGCAATACCTCTACCTTAGAATATTTTATACAGGAGTCCTAATGGAGGTATGCTGTACCTTAAAAACAAAAGGCAAAATAACCACACATAGTGTATACCGTTAATATAAATAAGTGGTATATAGAAAATAGGGGAAATATGCCCACTCACACTTTCAGGAGCTAACAATATATAGCTCACTGTGGTCGCCTGTGGGGTCCGTAAAGGCGACCCTATCCCTTCTTGGGTGGTTGTGTTTTAATTTAGAAAAACAAGCAACAAAGGAACAGACATCTATGGTGCAGTATTGTGGGTTCCAGTGGTGGTATAAAACAAGTCAAATTTTGTACTTACAAGCCCAGAGCCCTCCACATCGGCTCTGGTCTGAGGGTGTATGTAGTTAAGGACTACAAACCTTCTTTGTGAAAATAGCAGGAGATGCCACAAGTGGTATAAAAAAATAAGTAATTTATTTGTATCATATATAAAAAAGTAATAATAATATAAAATATTTCTTTTACATAAAATACCACTAGTAGGCTAAAAAAAAAGTCCAATATAAGAGTCTCTTTCCTCACAAGGTCCCCAGGATGCGTTTCGCCGATCTGGCTTCTTCAACTGGTGTTTGGAGAAAAATCTTTTATATTTTTATATTTGGAGTGGTATAAGGGGTTTCCACTCAGGTGGTTAATAGCACAATAGCACTTATTGTGTATTGCATTCTTTTATTCAAATACCAATTTCCTATGTGCTTCTATATGGGAATAACAGTTGGTGAAAGTGCATTGAAAGTGCATTGATAGACAATAGCCAATCAGACCCTTTCGGGGAGTGTACATATTCTTTATGTCATTGTTCCTTGAAGGGGAAAGGTGTCTCTATGAGGGCGTTCAGTAGGGTATGATAGCACATGGACAAAGATTTAGGCTTTCTGGGTGTCTGCCAACATTAGTTGCATAGATATGGTCCACGAGGTGAGGCTTGGTCTGAGTCCGCTCCAACTGTGATAATATGTGTGTGATGAGAATACATTTGAGTTGTAAGTATTGGAAGATTGAGGAGTTGCGTAAGCCATATTTTTGTGCAAGATTTGAAGGTGTTTGCAAAAGTCCCCTATGGAACACATTCCCTTTTTGTGCCAAAATGTATACCTTAAACTTGGTGAAAGTGAGATCAGAGCCGTCAGTGGTGTGAGGGGGTGGAACTTTCTATGAAGTGCCTCATTGCGTCTTAAAGGAACCCGCTGTAGGAACGTGTAGGAACCATTCGGTGGGAATAGAATGAATAGTCTCTTGCCGCAGGATGTAGTGTCCGCCAACAATCAAATAGTTGAACAGTGTCTAGGAGAGTGTGTATTTGTTTGCGTGTGTGAATATGGTACTCGTGTGAGGCAGGAGTGGAGTCTAGGGAGCTGTCCAGTGACATGTTGAAGTCTTAGATTGCCTTGAGTGAAGATGGCATAAATAATAAAGGGACAATGTATGCTATTTGTTCTATTTGGCTATCCACAAGGGGTTAAATAGTTATGGGTATGAGAATTTGCACCTACATTCAATTGCGAATACATTTTTCACCCTTACATCTTTCCCACTCACATTCATGTATAATAATTTTCAGTTAAAACTATGTACATTTTGTGATTATTGCATGTATTCATCAGTAAATTATAAACTAATATGGTTTTGTGTTCAACTCTCCATCAGGTGTGGAGTAAATGTCTAAATTAATCAAAATTTCAGGAGGCATTTGTGGGTCTTTTACCTACCTCTAAAATGTAAACATAGGCTTAAGACACCACAACCAAATAGATTTTATTAGACAAAGCTAGTTAAGCCTTTGACACAAGACAATACGCTGATTACTGTTGTACATATTTCATTGTCTGTGTTTGATTCAAAGAACATTTTAATTGGAAGGCCCAGTGAGGCGAAGGTAACTGACATGACCTGTCACAGTTTACAATACAGATGAAGAAGTGCTGGGATTACCAAGACAAACGATTATCCTGAAAATGATTACTATTCAGATGAAGAGGTGTGGGGATTACACGTCAAACTATTATCCTGAAAATGGATACTATACAGATGAAGAAGTGCTGAGATTACCAAGTCAAACTATTAACACAGCCCAGAATTAGGGTAAAGTAACAGCAAGAAGCAGGAATTTGTGTCATTTCAAGGTGGTCACAGAATGAGTTTCCCCTACACTCATGAACTTGCATGTGTCATTAAACCTACAAACCTCAAGCTTTGTAATGGATTGGCAAAGACAATATTCAAAGAGAGTTCATTCTAAAATCCCAGCTATCAAGCATACAGCTCAATCATTGAGTCGTGGACTCAGAGTCTTCAGATTCCAGTCCCAGGCGAAACTAAACATCATATTTTGTCATAAACTAGTGATAATTACTGTATGGGGTTGATTGTGTCTAGATTTTACTACTTCACATAAACACATTACCATATAATATTAATGAACAACTACCAGGGTTCTTACCAACCCACTAGGGCAGTGGTTCATTTAAAAATGGAACAACTGAAAACAATAGAAATTGGGGGGGTGTGGGGTGATGCAACCCCTGTTTGCTATATTCTCTCTCACTTTTAAATGTGCTCAACATAAGAGAAAAAAAAGTGAGGGAATGTGGTGACATTCTGTCATCAAACTAATATGGTGACCAGGGGTCATGTGACCAAGCTCATGTATGCATTTCTTACAGTGCGATAAACTTTACCCTTTGGTATGGTAATTGGGTAATTCAATACCTTTACAAGTCAGGAAAGAGATAACCACTTCCCCCTATCTCCATTCCTCCCTGTTCCTTCTTGGCTGTGCTACTGAGCAGACCCTTAAGCAGACATGGGCTAATTTTTATCATGGTGAACTGTGAGTGGGATATGGTGATTTTATAAGATTTAGTTGTTATTGTTAGTTAGATTGTTGTTGCTGTTGTTGTTGTTGGTATAGTTAGTTATATTGTGTGTAATTATTTGTATGTTGTTGTTGTTTTGTCTCTGAATAAATATTTGTTAAAGTAGACGGACCAGAGTTTATATATGTATGCGTACATAATTTATAGAGTTTGGTAATACACCACAAGGGTCAGTGCATAGTCTTTGTGGAAATGGGTCTCTTGGAGATAGACTACCTCTTCATTGAGGCAGTATGCTTCTGGTAATGCCATTCACCTTTTTTCAGGAGTGTTTAAGCCCCTGGTATTTAGCGAGACTACCGTTATAGTTGCCATGTGTGTGTTTCTGCTGGGACTTGGTGCATGTGCAGAGAGATTCACTCCGGGCCGCAAGTGGAGAGTCTACTCTAGTCACTTGGTCTGGCGGGCCCAAGGTCTCCCTGAATGTCTCTTTTGTCCCTGCTGGTATCTTTGTGAACTAATAATTGGAGGTAGCCCCTTCCAATGTAGTGCCGGTGCGGAAATTCCACCTAGGGTGAAGTGAAACTGATTATGAAGACATTGGAGGGAAAGCTATAGCAGAACCCATGGGTCCCTTCAATGTCCAGAAAACAATTATATGAGTCTGGTTAGTGTTTGGGAACATTGCTGCTTTGTGGGCAGACTTTGGAGAAAGCTAGTGGTCCTGGGGTTCATCTTGGCTGGCTGAGTGTTATGTGTTTTCGGCATTATCAGTCCTTCTCTTCTTAAAAGGGGTCAGCACCTTTTGGTGGTGCGGCAATGGGAGACTGTTCGGTGCCAGGTCGGTAGAGTACCAGTCCATGACTTGTATTTGATTTAGTCCCAGAGCTCTAATGAATGGGTGTTCATCCTGATGTGTGGCAATGATGTGAGTGGATCCCTTATGTGCCATGATGAGGGGGAGCCCCAGCGATATTTAATGTTACAGGTTCGTAGTTGATCCATGATGGATTTTAGCGATCTCCTGGCATGGAGAGTGAGCCACGATAAGTCAGGAAATATCTGGATCTCATGTCCCTGGTAAAGTAGTGGCGTAGTTGTGGAGTGGAGTGCTTGCAGGATCTCGTCTATTTGATTAAAATAGTGTAATTTACATATGATATCTCTGTGAGAGTCTACTGCATTTTTAGGCGTCAGTGAGCGATGTGCTCTGTCAAATAATATTGGTGTGTCTGCGGCCTTACCCAGAATTAGGTTGAAAAGCTCCATTAAGAAGCTATGCAGGTCTTCCCCCCCAGCCTCAGGCAGGCCTCTGATCTGCATATTGTTTCTCCATCCCCGGTTATCCACATCATCTAATGATCTCTGTAAGTGTGCCAGGTAGGTAGCTTGTGACTCTATCTTGGAAGCCAGCATTTGTAATTGTGTGTGAGTCAGGTCCCTATCTTCTTCTAAATCTTTGACCCGGTGACCCACGTGTCTGCATTCGATTTCTAGGCCTTCCAGCCTGGTCAGGAAGGTGGCCTTGAGTTTTCCGAGCATTGCCACTAAATCTGACCGTTAAGGGAGATTTTTCAGAATCTCTCTGATGTCTGGGTCCGCATAGCTGGAGGCGCTTTCAGATGGTACAGGAAGAAGGGCCGCCGGAGCCATTTTGGATTCTGTGTTCTCTGGTATGCGTTCAGCGTAGTCCTTAAATAGCCTTGTTAAGGAGCCAGATTTCCCCAAGGGAGTCTTCCCCAATGTGTGGTGGCCACTCTGAGATTTTTGGAGTTTGCCCATTTCTATATGTTACCCCTATTAAAACAGATTTAAGGCCTGGGGTGCCCGGAACTAACTCAGTGAGCTTCCGTCCAGGTTGGCAGTTGGCCACGCCCCCCCGGTTTTATAATTTTCATATTTCTTCTTCTTCCCATATTGGTTTTATTCACAAGTTATGTATTTTTCTGTACCCTAGTCACTTAGCCATTTACTGAATAATTTTGGCAATATAATTACAGTTCCGATGACTTGCTAAGCAGCAAGTAAAACAAAACGTATAATTTCATCAACATTTCTTTTGTTATTTGACCATACACTTATTTTTTTACTTACAGTTGTAATCAAAATTATTTGAACCCCATTGAAAATCAGGTTTATTGTCAAAATGTATTGTAAATTTTGACAATAAACCTGATTTCCAAAGGTGGTTGAATAATTTTGATTATAACTGTACATATAAAATGGTAAGTTTTCATATGACAAGCTTCAGTTACTCACTGTATGTGCCAGTCAGCACGATTGATTACTTTGTACCATCTGGCAGATTTGAAAGAGATTTTACAGCACTTAACTCAGAAGTAACTGTTCAACCTTAGTGCTTGTGTAGCTGCCCAGATACCAGATGTCCTGGAATACACAGTCAAACATCTCTCCCCTTTTCAACCCAAAATAAAGAAACGGTTCTGACTTTTTTTTAATATCAAACAAGTGGTGCTAAGCAGATAAAATGTTGGTTGCTTCTAAAGAAGAGTTGAGAAAATCCTTAATGTGGAGATGAGGAAGAGAGTGGCTGTAGGTACTAGAAATGATGCTGAGCTTGTTTCCCATATTTGGTTGCAAAATAAGACAAAGCAAGATTCATTAAGGAGGTATTATTTTCAAGTGACTCTGCCGTGCTATGAGAGAGCAGGAGAACCACTGAAACACAATTTTTGCCAAAGAATGTTGGTATCTAAACTGCAGATTGATGGACAGGCGGGGAGGTGCTTTACTTTTAATTACAACTATCTAAAAATATTTATTTTGTTATGAACTGCACTATCTTAACTATAAGATAAGGCCAGGGACTAATGAAAGTATTTAGAAAACTTGGCAGACTAGATGGCCCAAATTATTATTATTATTATTATTATTATTATTATGTTATTTATATAGCGCCATCAAATTCTGCAGCGCTTTACAATGGGTGGATGAACAGACATGTAGTTTTAACCGGACAAGTTGGACACAAAGGAACAGAGGGGTTGAGGGCCCTGCTCAATGAGCTTACATGCTAGAGGGAGTGGGGTAAAATGACACAAAAAGGTCATTTATCTGCCATCACATTCTATGTTTCTATGTTTCTATGTTTCATCTGAATTTGAGCAAATCAACTGTTCTTAAATATTCTCAAACTCCAAGTTGAAATATAGCCAACACACAACCAAATGAAATGTGCAATACATAAGTATGTTCATTTTCATTCGTAATTAAAAATTCTGATGGTGACACTAACAAAACAAACAAATAAGATGAATGATGGGAAAATAGAGGATTGACAGCTAGGGATCAGTCACTAAATGTTGATTTTTATCACAGATCGTGTGAGAAGTAACCAATAGAGTAAAAAAGGAGGAGCAGTAACACAAATCGACATTTGTATATTATATATTTAATAAATATATTACATATAAATATATTAATAAAGATTTTTTGTTTTGTTTTGTTACTCTTACTCCTAATTTGATCTGTAAACCAAATGGTGGGAAAATGCTCCTATCAGTGAAATATATGTATTTATATTACGTTTATATTTTGTTGTATACAGATTCTGTTGGTTTGTCTGATTTGTTTCCCAAATTGTTTGTTAGTTACTGTAATTCCGATGAGCTGATCTGCTAAACTCTGGCCAAAATATTTTCAGTAAAGATGAGGCGTACAAAAGTAATTTCCTCGCCCTGCACAAGTTTAATAAAGATGAAGCTGTATCCTATTTAACATGATCGGAAGTTGAGTTTACATTGACAGGTGCACTTTGTGAGTGATTTTTTTCATTAGTTTCCTAGTGAGTCAATAGTTGACTAAGTCCTGAAATGAACACCTTGTTGTTGGAAACTAATTTCCAGAAAGACTCAAAACCGGATTATCTGTACAAATTAAGAACTTTGTAAAACACACTGACCTATTTATCTAGCTGCAATCACTTCTGCTTCCATAGAAAGCTGCCTCAATGTCAACATGTTTGTCTAAATTAGTTTTCTCCTACCAATGATTTATTAAAACATTCTGAGCCTTATCTTCATTCTCTTAACCCGAAACATGGAATTTGTGAAATAAGAAGACTCTAATGTCCCTTCGTCTCTGCCCTGAACCACCTTTAACCTTTAAGAAACATTGCTACAATATGGTTATTCTATAGGTTTCACATAACAAAAATATTAATTCAAACAGTTGTATGTGATATTGACTACCATCCCCTTGGTTTTGACCTTGCCTTCAATTGATTGGCTACATTCCGATACATGATGAATGCAGCTGCCAGGCTTACTTATCTTACACATCGCTCATCTAATGCTGTTCCGCATTGCTAGCCCTTATGCTGCCAAGTTGTATTCGACAAGTTTATATTATCATAGCTATTATAATAGTTCTGATTTACAGTACTTACATTCAAGGATTCCCCCGAATAATCTGAAAACGATTTTGTTTATTTCTGGTATTTCAACTTTTTAAAGTTCTTATTTATTTGTTCATATGGCACATACATGTTCACCCACATTTTTGGTTTCCTTTAATTGATGTACGGAAGCACAATTTATTTTTGGACTATTTTGTTTTATCTTTGTGCTTTATGTTTGCATAAGATTGCACTTCTATTTCAGTAAATTTACTAATCCAAGATTGATCTTCATTCAGATCTCACATTCTAGAGTTGGTTATGTGATTTGGACGGCTAGACAGTTAGCTTTTTCTGGTCATATCTGGTAAACATATGGCTCAAAAATGGAGTGATTGTAAACATTATTTTATATCAGTGTATTATAATATAATACTGTATCAGACTAGGTTATAACCTCTGTTTTTCTGCTGTATCCCCTTTATATCTATATATTTGCTATATATACATGTAAAATTTGAGATGCAGTATGTAACACGATGTTGGTAGTAAAAGTTTGATGACATAGAAGCAGATGTTATCACTGATGTCATGGAGAAAAGAGACATATTCCTATGTCATAACTGACAGTCCTTAATGTCAGAATTGTTTACCATGTTCTTAAATGTTTAAACAAAGTGTTCCACATCTTTTTGTTAAACTGGGTTCCCATGTGTCTATGTGTATCCATATCACTTGCATTTTTTGCTAGTATTAAATGGTATTAATTGAAATAATGTTTAAAACAACAACCAGTTGTATCTATGGACACATTCTTGCTTATTCTATAATATTTCATTATTGTAATGACCCAGGTTGTCCTTGATTACCTTTTAGTGCCTAATTTATGGATCAGTGTCACTCTGTTTCTTCCATTAATTATCAGAATATCGTCAGGCCTCAGTATGTATGGGAGGATATTAAGGAGAAGAGTCTACCATTCTGTATATTTCTCAAAAGAGGAACCAACATCAAGACAGCAATCCTAGGTGCATTCAGACTACATTTGAAATTCTACATCCTCAACACAAGGCCATTTTATGCACAAAATGTTCTAGGATTTCCCCCAGCTTCCACCAATGTGTGCTTCTGCAGCAATTTGGTAGCCCATAGAAATGCATTTAAATTCCCATTAAGATAGCAAGTTTGGCAGATTGACTAAAATATTGCGTAGATAAGAATGTTCGAACTCCCAAAGCGCCGCACTAAAACAGATGTTCCAGCACATAACAGACCTAGTGATTGTTAGACTTTCAAACTCTCTCAGTATTCCAGCTGCCATGCATTTAAAGTATTCTACATCAATTTTAGTTTCACTTTAGTTCATGAGTGACTTCAAAGACTGCATAGAAGCTGTGATTACTTTTAAAATCCTCCAACTTTTTATTTTGTTGGCCAAATTAGTAAAATGTTGAAAAGAAAGTAAGAGAAAGAAAAAGCCCAGTTGGTAAATATGTTCAAATGCAACGATAGTTTCAATAGGTTGGTTAGGAAATATACCCAGCTTGGAAAATTGACTCAGATGTGTTGTTTTTATGAGGTGTGTTTTTTGCATTACCTGTCATTTTACAGAATGCACTATTTAACAAAATCTGTGAGAATCAGTGGGCAATAACTTTAAACTTCCATGTGCAGATGGAAATTTTCAACAAAAAAATTATATTAGACATTTATCTGGTAATTAAATACTAATAGTATTACACATATATTATTCTATAAATAGATTTAGAGTATCTATAAATAGATTTAGAGTTCCATGAAACAACTAAATACACAAACAACAATATTCACTTAACAGGCAGAACTACCATCAGTGCACCGGTGGCCCACAAAGTGCTGGGAGGAAGTGAGAGCCTATCACTTCCTTCCAGATAACACCAAGCTATGGGAGAGAGGAAATGGCAGAGATGAGAGGGGCATGGACTGGGAGAGCCAGCTCCTATCTCCCAACAGCCTCAACCAGCAGAGGATACCCTCCTGCACCCAACATACAGAAAAAAGGAGGCTAGCTAAAATTGTGTATATTTTGACTTGCATGTTTGTCATTGTGTGTCTGTGTATCTGTCTCTGTCAGTGTGTGTGTATCTGTGTGTCTATATATTTCTACATGTGTTATTGATTGTATCTGTGAGTCCATGTATCTGTATGTGTGTAAGTGTGTGTAACTGTGTGTGTATCAGTGTGTATATCTGTGTGTCTATGTATCTGCATGTGTGGGCTTAAGAGTTAATTAGGGGCCATGTAACCATGAATTTGCTAATGTGAAAAAATGGCAAATGGCAAACTGTGGCACTGCGGGTTCTTTAAGGGACACTATAGGCATCCAGGCCAATTCATTTGAATGAAGTAGTCTGGGTACCATGTCCCTGTCATTTTAACTTTGCAGTGTAAAACATTGCCGTGATAATTAATTAGCAATGTTTGCATTGCAGGGTTTAAATTCCTTTAGTAGCTGCAAAAACTCAGTTTAAATCACGTGGTCTGATAGAGTTCTTCTGATTTGCAAAGCATTGTGTTTTGCAGTGCATGGGCATTAGCCTCTCATTTTTTTCTTATGCATCCACGAAGAGAGCAGCCAGTGTTGGGGACAGTCACCTGATCAGCCACAACATTAAAGCCACTGACAAGTGAAGTGAATAACATTGATTATATCTTTATAAGGGCACCTGTCAAGGTGTGGGAAATATTAGGCAGCACTGAATTATTATCTAGTGGTTAGTACTTAACAAAAGTAGTGCAAGGAAAGACAACCAGTGAATGAGCATCAGGGTCATGGGCACCCAAGGCTTATTGATGCATGTGTGGAACTATGGATAGTCCATCTGGTCCTGTCACATGGAAGAGCTACTGTTGTTCAAATTGCTTAAAAACGTAATACTGGCCATGATAGAAAGGTAGCAGAACACACAGTGCATCACAGTTTGCTGTATATAGGGCTGTGTAGCCACAGGCCATTCAGAGTACTTATGATAACACATAACTGTTCACCACCAAAAGTGTCCTCAATAGAGATGTAAGTGCCAGAACAAGACGATGCAACAGTGGACGAAGATTGCCTGCTCTGATGAATCGCGTTTCCTTTTGTATCAGGTGTATGGCTGGGTGCATGTGCATTGTTTACCTGGGAAGAGGTGGCAGCAAGATGCACTATGAGAAGAAGACAGGCCAGTGGAGGCAGTGTTATCTACTGGCTAATGTTCTGCTGGGAAACCTTGGGTCTTTTACATTCAAGTGGATGCTACTTTGAAGTGTACCACCTACCTAGTAATTGTTGCAGATCGTTGCAGATTGCTGTACTCCGTACTCCGCAATGGTGTTCCTTGATTGCAGTGGCCTCTTTCAGCAGGATAATACACATGCAATATGTTTTTAAAAAAAAATTGAAAAAGTAAAACAAATAAATCTAATTGTTTTGCCACAGTGCCATATTGGTCTACATGTTACAAGTTGATTCTTAAATCACCAGCACTTGCTTGATTACTGAATGGATCACAACATTTATTTACACATACTTAGGATGCCCCAAAAGACGAAAAATATACCGTTGTCAACATTGCTCAATCCAGGTTTGTAAAGAAAAAATAAATACATCAAATTATGTTAAGGAAAGTGACCACTACAGGATAATGTAAAATTAATTGAATCTATCTGTTTTTGAGTAAGCATGTTCTCACATATAATAAGCATTAGTACAGAACTGATATGCTTAGGACAAATAAAGCGAGTCTAATGAGTCTCAAAGTACATTTCTAACGAGTAAGGTTAAAGGAGCAGAAATGAACGACTTTATACACTCTATATTCCAGGCAAATATGTATATTGAAGAATAACTTTCATTTTCCTTTTTAGAATCAAACATAATTTTTATTTCACTCCCATATGCTATAGCTTTAAAGACGTAGCATTTTCCACAGTGACCCAGACTGATTATAATGAAACTTTTACTGACAATTTTACTTGTTAGCATACATTGTCCTATATCAGGAAAAACCCCACTTTGAAATAATTACATTTTAGATTTAGTGAGAAATATCATATGAAATGGATAATACAGAAACAAATTGGTTCTCAAATCCTACCCTTCCATTTAGGTAGACGTCTAGATTAATAGAGATATTCCAAGATGGAATTATCTAATTTTAATGCATAACACATGTACATATATAAGGAAAATCTCTACATGGGATTAGATATTTGATGGGCCAGTAATTATTTTTCAGTGTAGTATATTGCGCTACTAGTAGAAAATTCCTGTTGAAAAGGATCCTTGAGACAGATGCCACGATTTACCTTAGAGAATATGCTTTCTTAAGACAAATTTGTTTCTATGTAACAGATATTTTTAGGTTTCGCACCTACTTCTTTAGAGATGATATGATAATATTGGAATATTAATCCATACAATTAAGCTGTTTCCTTTGAACCATTGCAAAAAATATGAAGCTTTCAACATGGGTTTAATAGATACTTACTATACCAAATCAAACTTTTAACTTCTAAATAAACCTGCAGGCATTTTGATTGTTATGCAGAAATTGTTTTGTGAACATTTTTTTTTAGGAATTTCTCAATCTACATAACAAAACTAAAAGAAAATGAGAATACTACTTCAAGTACTTCTTTGACACAAGCTCCTATGGTAGATGACAAATATAGAAATATATATTTTATTACAAAAAAACAAAACAAAAACGGGTCTATTTAGTTTACCAATTAATTAAAAAGCATAGGTATGATTATAGAATCTAGAAGAAAATGGGAACAGAATTTTGAGTATGTTGTGAATCTATAAGGAATATGACCTGGCACTAGACCGAGCAATGAGTTGGAATCATCTAACAGATGTCCTGATCTGAATTCTTGCAGCAAGTAGCTGTCAAATACCAAGCATCAATTTAACACTACCATATGAGTGGAGACCAGGGACATTGCTGTTTAACAGTAAAATGTTAAAACATTGCCTTTCATTTTAAGTTGGTATGGAACAATTGTTAAATCTCTCGTCTTGGGAAGGGAAATACCTATCGTGGGTGGGAAGAATGGCAGCGGTGAAAATGATGCTGCTACCAAAATTCCAGTACCTTTTACGAACCCTACCTATAGCATTGCCAAACACATACTTAGCAGCCCTACAAAAATTAATAACCCGATTCGTGTGGGCCAACAAACAACCAAGAGTGGCAACCAGCATACTACAACAACCAATTCAAAGAGGGGGGCTAAGTCTCCCGAGCATTAAAGACTACTACAAAGCAGCACAGCTAGCGACAGTCAAAGCCGCTACAGCAGAGGGGGGAAACTCCACAGTGGACCAAAATAGAGGCCCATTGGATAAATAGACAGGACCTGAGGAACCTATTTTGGCTCCCGAAGGCCATGCGCCCACAACACCTTAACCCCTTACCAACCACTAGTCTGATACTTAAACACTGGGACAAAACCAGGGGCAGAGAGACAGACCAAAGAGTACTAAGGCAGGGAACACCACTTGCATGCCTCAAAGTAGGAATCCCAAATCTAGATACGAAGCAGTGGGAAGAACGGGGGTGCACCAAGGTTAAAGATCTATATAAGGAAAACAAACTGATGCCCTTCCCTGAACTACAAACACTATATGGCATACCCAGCAGAGCCCTATTTACATACCTACAAATGAAGTCACTACTAGCAGACATGACAATAGAGCGACAAGAAACACACGAACAGCATTGAAAAACTATGCCTATCAGGCAGACCGCCCAGGAAAGCATTGGCTATGATGTATAGCCTCTTACTAACGCCAGTCACAGAGGAGGCCATGAACTTCCAAACAGCGTGGCACACAGAATTGGGACACAACATTAGGGCGGAGACATGGCAAAGGGCATTCACCATACACAAGGGAAACACGCTATGCACGACCCACATAGAGATGATACGAAAATTGCAATACCGGTGGTACTTGGTGCCAGAAAAACTAGCGACGATGTACAAGGGTATGACCATTGAATGCTGGAGATGCAGAGGGAGGGAGGGCTCAATGAGCCACATAGGGTGGTCCTGTGACGGCATAAGCCCATTTTGGAATGATGTGGAAAAGGTGGCGACGGAGCTGCTAGGTAAACCATGGTCTATAAACATAGAACAAGGCATACTATTCATGATACCTAAGACACTGAGCAAAGTAGAAGAGAAATTAGTATTCCACCTACTTGTAGCAGCAGTGACCATAATAGCAAGAGCATGGAAAACAACACAGACACCCACTAGAGAAGCACTGATATCACAGACATCTCTCAACTGGAAATACGAATTAATGGCAGACAAATACATAGGGCGCAGGAAGCACACTAACCAGGCCGGAGAAAAATGGAGAGCATATCTCGACGAACTCACAGGGTGACAGGAGGGGGAGAGACAGACACAAAACTGAAAGGGGGAAAGGCGGGTAGACAGGGAAACATTCGGAGGTTACAAAACACAGAGTAAACACTCAAGACCTAGGCGGCCATGCATGCCTAGCCAACAAGGGGACCATGGGAGTCCGAGCAAAAGTAAAACTAAAGGAGAAATAATACACAGAATATAAGACGAGAATGTATTGAAGCATGGTATGAAACACTGTAATTGTATGTGACCCCAATGTTGTAAACAAATGTCCTGCACAACGTCATCTTCTATTCTGTACCCCGGCGCGCAGGAGCCAAACACTGAATATTGTGATGCACAAATAAAACCAAAATTCAAATTGAAAAAAAAAAAAAATCTCTCGTCTTTCTTCCCAACTATACATGTTAAGATCCTTTAACCTTTTCTTGTAAATTTTATCCTGCAATCCATGAACCAGGTTAGTAGCCCTTTTCTGAACTTTCTCCAAAGTATCAATATCCTTCTGGAGATACGGTCTCCAGTCAGTGGTGTATTTTGCTGCCCTAGGCATAACGGAACTCGGCAGCCCCTAACTGAAATTTGCCCCACCCCTTCCTGTCAAGGCCACACCTCTTGCTGTTATAGACTAACACACGCTTTGACTGACAGACACACACTCACTGATTTGACACAATCTAACAGACACACACAATCACTCACAGACACGCACACACTCACTGACATACACACACAATGACGCAGACACACACACACTCACTCACTGATAAACACACACCCTCTGACAGACACTCACACATTGAGAGGCATACACAATCACTCAGACACACACACACATTCACTGACAGACACATACACTCACTCACAGATAGATACACACACACACACACACACTCACAGACAGAAATACACACTCACTCACAGTCACACACTGACAGACACACATAGTCACTCAGACACACAGGTTCACTCACAGACAAACACAATCACTCAGACACACACTGACAGACATACACTCACTCACTCACAGACACACTCACTCACAGACACACTGAAAGACATGCACACATTTACTGACAGACACACACTCACACACTGACAGATATAAACAAAAGACTCAGTGACAGACAGACACACTGAAAGACACACACACACACACACTCATTCACTGACAGACACACACACTCACAGACACACACTGACAGATATACACACATACTCACTGACAGACAGGCACACTGACAGACACACATAAACACTCATTCACTCACACATTCACTAACAGACACACACTCACAGACACACACTCACATATATACACACACATTTCCCCCAACACTCACAGATAATTAAAGTATGTAGGCATTGCTTAAAAATAATTGTTTGCACCTTGTGTTTGGGATTTGCTGCTCACCTTGTGTTTGGGATTTGCTGCACTGTAATTCTGCTAATTTTACCATTCATACACTTGGAATAAATGCATTTAATAATGTTTTTTTATTTTTTACATATTTTTTTCCACACATTTTTGTACATATACGTACTATACATTGTTGTATTATGTTTATTCTGGATCTGTGTGCATTGTGTAGAGACATTGCATCTATTTTTGAATTATTACATAAGTGTGTTAGAAGACCAAATAAACGAAGAACGAAGGAATTTCTGGCAGCCGCTTTTGACTAAATGTTTGAAGAAAGAACTATGCAACAGCTGTTTAGATCACCTCCAAAGAGGGTTGATAAAATGCTTGCCAGGAATGATTTGTAATCTGGGAAAAAGAATGCGTGCTGAACAAGCTGATGTTTGAAATATTTTAGCTTTTTTGTTATTGTTTTTTTTTTTTTTTTGGGCCAATAAATTTATCTCATAAACATCAGTTACCATATGCATTGCTACAACTATCTGTGGGTTTTATCTTTTGCCTTCCTGTTCTTGCAGAATTCCTTTTAGAAGTGAAAAAATATACATATTAACAAAAGACCATTGTTGTTTTATTTGTGTGGGATTAGAATACTAATAATTTAATTTTACTTCTGTAGGAGGCTCACAAATTATTTAACTGCTGCTTCTTCTTGTGATGTTTAGATAGACTTACTGTCTGTCTCTGAGTTTCCCCAGGTTGGGAATGGCATTAGGCCCCTCCCTTTTTCCTGCTGCAGTGCATGCTGGGAGAAGGAGGATGTACTGGAAGCAGCAGCCATCTTGTTGGTTAACAAGATCAGGAAGCAGCAGCCATCTTGTTGGTTAACTGAATATAGCCAACTTGGGAAGACGCTGAGACATTGGTTATAGGTTAGGAAGGTGTATAGTGTGTATAAGTAAGAAAGCCTTTTGTGGAATCCTCCAGTATACAGTAAGTAATACACTGCCTCTGGATTTGAGACCTCATGAGTATAATTTATTGAATAGACACTTGCAGCATTACATTCACTAATTAAAAGCCAACTCACACTTTGGGACATAACACTTATCTTCAATAGTTGGAATCTTGGTGTCGATCACAACTATCAAGTGAAACGTGTCAGTAGTATTACCCCATTCTACCCCATTATCACCTCTTTAACATTCTAACAAAACACCAACCTTGGGTTCTATCCTGCCTTGGAATAACTGTCATCAACCTAATAGCCAGAATCTGTATATTTTTAGTTGAGAGTCCAGATGCAATCTGCTATATCTACAGATATGGGCAGTTTTAATGTGCATTTTTGTGCATGTCTTTAAACTCACAAAAAAAGTTTTAAAAAAGATACATTCTCAACATATAATGACTTTCAATGTTGTTAAAAGTTATTTTTTTTCCTAATGCACCTGCTTCTGGTTACTTGATATATAAAGACCAAAAATATAAGCTGCTTAGATGATTGATAATCCACCAATATCATTGTTATTCAGCAGAAAATGTGTTTTTGGGGGAAGTAGTGACCCTTTTGAATGACCTGTAATAGCAAATCAGCATTGGGATTTGGTAGATAAATAAGACGGTGACAAATAACCCTTAGCTGATTGTCAGATGAAAAAGACATGAGTCAGTAGTCAGACTCTGGTTTGTATGATGAATAGACCTATTCTTCAGGCATGGATTGTAGGATGAGCTGTCATAGAGTAAAAACAAGTGATTGAAAGAACAGAAAATATACCATTAGACACAGTAGCGAGTGGAATTGAAAGAAGAGAAGATGACAATGGAATTACCCGTAAATTCTCTCTAGTTCACTTAACACTGTTGTTTCATCAACAGATTTCTGTATAAGCCAGTCTCTTCAATGTCTAACATGGTGAATGATTCAATGTATAAATGTCACCCAATTTTTCCATTTCTAGAGATGTTTAGTGAGGCACAGGCATTGTCTAGTGATCATGTATACATCAACATCCTAAATGATATTCTAAGTAGGAAGAAGCAACACGTGATGAATGTTTATAAAAAAAAAAAAAGAAGCAAATTCCAGAAGTTCCTAAACAATATTTATGCTGATGGTGCACAAACTAAATTTATATGTTTCTGTTAAATATAAGAATGTTCTTATTGCAGAAAGGAGAGGGACCATGATTTTCATAATTGGTGTAGGAGACCAAGATTGGGTCAGATGCCTAACTGTGATTTACACGTGTTGAGTACTTATTGGAAATAATTAGTTGTTTGAATGATATTTTCAAATTTTAAAACTGCAGGGTGCCTCCTATCACTGGCAATGTTATTTACTGAACTGAGAATTGTTGTGGGTACAAAGTGGATTGAAGGTGAATTTCAAGTTTTAGGCCAAAATAGTTTATTTGGAAGAATGTTCCTAGCCATCCAGGCTTCCAGTTAAGCTACTTTGGTCTAACATTTTAAATTTACTTTTAATTTACCATGAATCCCCTACAATTCTCACTCTAGTGAATAACCTCATCAGTCTCTACAAGTAATTTGTAGTTTGGAAGATGCCCAAACTCTACCCACCCTGGATACTGCTTTATGTAGGTACCTTGCTGCTGTGAGCAAAACCCATACATTCCGTATGCAAAAGGTGCGGTGTGCAAAACCTCTAGAAGTGATGAAAGATCAAAATCCCTGAATTTCTTATGGTTAAGGAAATGCATTCCCCAAGGATACATGCTCTAAAACGAATGTGTCTTAAATGAGACATTAATATGCAAACAAAAATAGCAAGCAATACCTCCTTAAGGATGCAGCTTTAGAAGTTGGACTTACACTTAAGGACATAAGTATTTATTTATTTATTTTTGCTGTTTGTGTTTAACTGCAATTTGTATTGTTCTTATTTATTGCACCAACCCATATTATATGCCATTTTTTTTAAAGGTCAAACTGGGATGTTCATTTGATGTGACATATACATATAGAAATTCTAATTTGTTATAAAAAGAAATAAAAACAAAATTATTATTTTTTGCACAGTTTTGGCAATGATAATGTGTCTTGATTTACAGAGTACACAATGTGTCTAGGATTTCAGTTTATTGTTAAAGTTACAGGTCAAAAAATACAATAACATTTCAAACTATTTTAGAATTTGGTATATTTGTATTGTAAGTTTAATAGCCATCACAGAAAACAACAATGAAGGTTCACATTTGAGACACAGCTATTTCATTTTTTTTTTTTTCAAACTTTGAATTTTTACACTGGATCCATGTTCAATTTTGGAATATGTTTGTATTTTTATTCAGAAGTAGTTATGGTAGGGTGTGGAACTGCACTCTATCCCTTTAAGCAGTATGTAGCTGGGTGCAACTCAGACAGTCTCAGTACCAGAGACCAAAATGCTGAATAACAAAATAGAAGAAAAGCCGAGGCACTCCAAGGTACAAATCGGGCAATTTTATTGAACCCACTCCATCGCAACGTTTCGACCTACACGGTCTTTGACAAAGACCGTGTAGGTCGAAACATTGCGATGGAGTGGGTTCAATAAAATTGCCTGATTTGTACCTT